>NC_133652.1:149470790-149627538 GCF_009905375.1 Apium graveolens
ATGATTTTTAAATAAATTATAAAAGGTAAATGCAGAAACAGATTTTCAGTTTGGGGTTTGGGAATTAGTGGATCAAAAACGGGTCATAAGGATTGAAGCCGGGTCGGGTTGGGGACCTTAACCGGGTTGCCAAGAACTCCGGTTGAAGGTCGACCGGAATCTGGGTTTTCCCCAGAAACCGGCGACTTCGCCGGAGTCCGGCGAACCCTGATTCCCTCCCCAACCAGCCTCTGTTAACCCCGATTTGCACCCCAATCGATTCAGTAACATACCAGAAATAAACCAGCAGCCATCACAACAATAATCAATCACCGGAGTGATTTCTCCGGCCACAACTCAAACTTTCCGATGAGTGAATCGGAAAAATCCTACTTCGGTCAAATCACAACCAAAAACGATGCTACAGTTGTCAAAATAAAGCTTGTAACCTCTACAATCAATTCCCAGTAACCTGAAACACAAAACATCAGTGAAATAGCCGGAAAATTAGTAAACAACAAGAACAAAGCGGCGATGAAATTTTCGCCGACTAGCATCGATTTGAACACAAAACTGACATATCTATACATGAATCGATTGGAAAAGACACAAGAAAGCTATTCCTGATGTCAAAAACAACTGAAAATCATTACATAGCAATCATCTAATTCCAGTCGATTAAATTCAAAAAAAAATTGAAAAATCGATTCAATTCACCTTAAGCAAAACGGATTATACGAGCAGAAAGCTGATGACTTAGGCTTCAATTTGACTATTGGAACTCCAAAACCGGAGGATTCTATCACCCTCAAAAGATGGATTGATTCTCAGAATTCAAGAACAAAACCTAGCCCCCAAATTGAATTTCTGGATTTTTGTTTTATTTTTAATAATTTCTGAAATATAAATAAACTAAAATACTATAAATCTGCTATTTATACTTATAACAAATTATATCCCCAAAATGATTTAAGGGTGTTTTTTTATCCCTAAATTACAATAATTAAGCCCCAAAATAATAATTACGGGGAATAATTTTAAAAACGATAAAATACATAATTAATGTCAAAATTCCCCAAAAATTACGAGTAATTCAAAAATACAAAAATAAAGGGTATTTGAAGGACGAATGATTTAATAAAAATAAAAACATCGATTTTGTGGGGTTTGTCGTCCCGGTGGGGTCCCGGTCCGTTGATTTTTTGAAAAACGGAAACGATCCCTAAATTACCAGAAAATCCCGAAAACACGTAAAGTACATTCAAACGCGCATAAAATCAAATAAAACAGGTAACTCAATAAAGAAACTGTTAAATACACGTCCCGGTTGCAGATAAATTCATATAATTGCAATTTAAACATATTTTTAATCAATCGAAAAAAAATTTCTGGCCCGCACAAAAACACACATAACAGTTATAACATCTCATATCATAGCAACAATTACTTTAAATTTATAAAACACACAATATTTATTTATTTAACATATAATATTCACATAATTTTCTCGGATATTACCTCCTTCCCCCCTTAACAGGATTCTGTCCTCAGAATCAGCCTAGGAAAACAAATGAGGATACTCGGATTGCATTTCGCTTTCCAACTCCCAAGTCGACTCTTCAATCTTGGGATTCCTCCACAAGACTCGTACTAAAGATACAGACTTATTCCTAAGTACTCTTTCTTTCTTATCTAAAATCTGCATTGGTTGCTCTACAAAAGACAAATCTTGCTGAATCTCGACTGGCTCGTATTCTATCACATGGTTCGAATCAGACAAATAACGCTTCAACATTGACACGTGGAACACGTTGTGAATATGCTGCATGTGAGGGGGTAACGCTAATTCATAAGCAACCTTTCCCACACGCTTCAAAATCTCAAAATGACCAACATAACGCGGACTCAGCTTTCCTTTCTTCCCAAATCTTGATAGACCTTTCCAAGGAGAAACTTTTAATAGCACTGCTTCACCAACTTCAAATTCCATATCCTTTCTGACAGGATCAGCATATTTACGTTGACGATCTTGAGCTGCTGTTAATCTTTTCCAAATGAGTTCTATTTTCTCCTTTGTCTGCTGGATCAATTCTGGACCCAAAATCTTTCTCTCACCAACTTCTTCCCAACATATTGGAGATCTACATCTTCTCCCGTATAAGGCTTCGTAAGGCGGCATCCCAATGCTGGCATGATAGCTATTGATGTAGGAGAATTCAACTAATGGCAAATGCTCATCCCAACTCCCTTCAAAATCTAGTGCACATACCCTCAGCATATCTTCAATAGTCTGAATCGTCCTTTCACTTTGACCGTCTGTCTGCGGATGATACGCAGTACTCATGTTCAGCTTCATTCCGAGACAATCTTGAAAACTTCTCCAAAATCTTGAATTAAATCGAGGATCTCTGTCTGAAACTATAGATACTGGAACTCCATGTCGAGTCACAATTTCCTTAAGA
Source organism: Apium graveolens (assembly GCF_009905375.1). NCBI lineage: Eukaryota > Viridiplantae > Streptophyta > Magnoliopsida > Apiales > Apiaceae > Apium > Apium graveolens. The sequence goes on from NC_133652.1 coordinate 149,473,232, forward strand.
TATAACCGAACCAATTTATCCATTGAGAATCTTTCATTGATAGGAAGAAAATGCGCCGACTTCGTCAATCTATCGATAATAACCCAAATAGCATCATGATTCGCCCTGGTCCTCGGTAATCCAACTACGAAATCCATCACGATATGCTCCCACTTCCATTCTGGAATGTCCAATGGTTGTATCAGTCCACTGGGCCTTTGATGTTCCGCTTTGACTCGCTAGCAAGTGTAACACTTACTTACCCATTCGGCAATTTCTTTCTTCATGCTTGGCCACCAAAAGTTTTCTCTTAAGTCTCTATACATCTTCGTACTCCCGGGATGAATTGAGTATCTAGAGTTGTGAGCGTCTCGAAGAATTTCATCTTTCAGCTCGGCTATGTTGGATATCCATATTCTGGAAGAAAATCTTAATATCCCTTTATCATCCTTTTGACTCCCTATTTCTTCTTCTATCAAACTATCTCGTTCATGGCTCATTACTTCTTCCTGACATCTTCTTATTTTCTCTAATAATTCTGGTTGAAAAGACATTGCACACAATATCTCTGTAGACATACTTGGAATACTAACCTCTATTTCCAGCTTCTCAAATTCCCTGATGAATTCCTCGGATGAAGTTATCATGTTTAACCTTTCTTTTCTGCTTAGAGCGTCGGCCACCACATTTGCTTTGCCTGGATGATAGTTGATAGTATAGTCGTAGTCCTTGATCAATTCTAGCCATCTTCTCTGCCTCATGTTCAATTCCTTCTGGGTGAAGATATACTTTAAACTCTTGTGGTCCGTGTAGATCTCGCACTTTTCCCCATAAAGATAATGCCTCCAAATCTTCAATGCAAACACTATAGCTGCCAATTCTAGATCATGCGTTGGATACTTTTCTTCATGTGGTTTCAACTGTCTTGAAGCGTAGGCTATCACCTTGTCATGCTGCATCAAAACACATCCTAATCCTTTGTACGACGCATCACTATAAATCACAAAATTTTCTTGATCATCTGGCAAAACTAACACTGGAGAAGATACTAATCTATTCTTTAATTCCTGGAAACTTTCTTCGCATTTCTCATCCCATTCAAATTTCTGGTTCTTCCTAGTGAGCTTTGTCAATGGCGTAGCTATCTTTGCAAAATCTTGCACAAATCTTCTGTAGTAACCTGCCAATCCCATGAAACTTCTTACTTCTATTGGTGTTTTTGGCCTCTCCCAGTTGATTATAGCTTCAATCTTTGCTGGATCCACTTCCACTCCTTTATTGCTAATCACGTGCCCAAGAAATCGTACTTCTTTTAACCAAAATTCACACCTGGAGAACTTTGCGTACAATTTCTCCCGTCACAGTATTTCCAGAACTATCCCCAAATGCTCTGCATGCTCCTCTTCTGTTTTAGAATAGATCAAGATGTCGTCTATAAACACGATCATGAACTTATCCAAATACTTCTTAAATACTCGATTCATCAGATCCATGAAAGCTGCTGGTGCATTAGTTAATCCAAATGCCATCACTAGAAACTCATAATGCCCATATCTGGTTCTGAACTCGGTCTTCGGAATGTCTTCAGGCTTGATCTTTAGTTGATGATATCCGGATCTTAAATCAATTTTAGAAAACCACACAGCGCCTCGCAATTGGTCAAACAAATCATCGATCATTGGCAACGGGTACTTGTTCTTAATGGTTAGCTTATTCAGTTCTCGATAGTCGATACACAGTCACATACTCCCGTCCTTCTTCTTGACAAACAGTACTGGTGCGCCCCATGGGGATACACTGGGTCTTATAACTCCTTTCTCCAAAAGATCTTGCAACTGAGTTGCCAATTCTTTCATCTCCACTGGTGCCATCCGGTACGGAGCTTTAGAAACTGGTTCTGTTCCGGGTGCTAGATCAATTGCAAACTCAATTTCTCAGTAGATCAATTTCTCTAGATCAGTTGTCGGGAGGTAATCCTGGTAGATCGTCTGGAAAGACATCTGAAAATTCGTTGGCAACTGGAATCGTTTCTAGTGCTGGAACTTCTTTGTTGGTGTCTACCACATGAGCCAAATATGTTTCGCAATTCTGACGTAATAACCTCTTCACTTGAGCGATCGTTAAGAACTTCTTCTCTTGCCTATTTCCTCGAAATATCACTTTCTTCTTACTATCCAAGGTCTGAAGTCTTACTTTCCTATTCTTACAATCAATCTGAGCGTTATTTTCTGACAACCAATCCATTCCTAAAATAACATCAAATTCTCCCAACTTAAAAGGTATTAAGTCGGCATAGAAATGATGTCCTCCTATCTCAATATCGCACCTCGGGCACACTCGGTCGACGAAAACTTGATACTTATTAGCTAACTCTATCATTAATGCTTGTTCTAACAACTTAACTTCACAATGCAGTTTATCGACAAAACTTTGAGAAATAAATGATCTTGTAGCTCCAGAATCAAATAAAACTTTAGCATCTATGGAGTTGACTGGAAGCGTACCTGCAACCACGTCTGAACTCTGAACAGCATCCTTCATAGTCATATTGAATGTCCTAGCCTTTGGCTGGTCCTTTGCTGGTGGTCCTTCAATCCTTGGCACATTAGCAGTTGGTTTAGTTGTCTGGCAGTCCCTGGCAATATGCCCCATATTTCCACATTTAAAGCACAGTGTCCCTGATTTCTGAGCTGTAGTCTGACTTCGACACTCATTAGAATAGTGTCCCTTCTGATTGCACTTATAACACAACACATTAGCCTTACAAATCCCAAAATGCCTTCTACCACAAAATTTGCACTCTGACGCAGGTGGACGATTGGGTCTCTGCTGATTTGAATTCTGAAAACGGTTCCCATTTCCTGGCTGTGGTTTCTTAAATCCCACACTCTTATTGTCCTGAAACTCTGGCCTTTTATTGAAACGGCCCTGGAAGTTACCTTGTTGCTGGCCTCCTCCTGAGGTTTCTATTTTCCTTTTCTTCCCATCCTTCCCTTTCTGATACATATCACTCCTACTTTCGATCACCATTCCTTTCTGAACCACTGCCACATATGAAGTCAACTCAAACATGGCCACCCTATTCTGAATCCAAAATCTCAATCCCTGTTCAAACCTTCTTGCTTTCTTTTCATCCGTATCAACCTGGTCTGGCACGAACCTTGCTAATTCAGTAAACTTAGCTTCGTACTCAGCTACAGTAAGATCTCCCTGGGTCAAGTTCAAGAATTGGATCTCCATTTGATTCTTCATATACCTCAGGAAATACTTCTCCAGAAACAGCTCTGTGAATCTCTCCCAAGTTATAAACTCACCTCCTTCCAATGCTCGCGCGGATTCCCACCAATAGTTCGCCTCACCCTTCAGAAAGTAACTTGCAAACTTGGTCTTCTGCTCAGCTCCTGCTCCGACCAATTCAAAAGCCTTTTCCATTTCCTTGAGCCATGCATTGGCTTCCACAGGATCAACACTTCCCTTGAACTCAGGTGGCTTCACTGCTTGAAACTGCTTAAAAGTCACTGCAGGTGGTGCTGCTCGCTGCTGTTGTTGTTGTTGCTGCTGTTGTTGCTGCTGCGTAAGATGTAACATCTGCTGCTGCATCAGTCCCAACATTTGGATAATCGCTGGATCTGTACGGCTCTCGGTACTACCCTCTCCTGAATTATTCCTTCTCTTTGGTGCCATTATTCTGGTAAGAAACAAGCAACATATATAATAATCTGTCAAGCATTGTGTCAAATATGTAGCAATTCCTTAGCATATCAAAATTCGCAAATAGTATCTCTTCCCTGAATATCATAAACTTGCTACCATATTAACACAAGCGACATGATTATCACATAATCCTGCTTATTATCTCAAGAATAATAACACAAAGAAAATTTACTCCAAATTATCCAACCCTTTTAAATCCTTGCTTTCATCTTAACTAAACCAACAAAATAGCAGGGTAATGACACAAGGCCTAAAGCTAAACGCAAAACAGGGAACTTAAATAACTTAACTATATCCTAACCCAATAACCTAAATTTAATCCTATAAAAGCTAGACTACACGCGCCTATCTTATGTGATCTTCCTATGACTCATCTATGACAATCCTAAGCCTGTTTCAGTGACCATAACCTGTAGCTCTGATACCAACCTGTGACACCCTCCAAACCCGGGGTCTAGATTTGGGGGTCACTCGCCAATAAACCAAAATAAAATAAACACAGCGGAATAATATAATAAATACGACCCCTTTTACCTACATTGGATCGATCACAGGTTATAGTATGGAACAGGCACTAATACAAATCAAATGTTATTACAAACCATAGTCTAATTAGTTTTACAACTTATTCAAATTTTATTACAAACCTCTAGACTAATTAAGCGTCCCAAACTGTCTACCTGGAAACACACCAACTATTTACAAGCACATAACCTCTGGTCAGACCTGGAACTTAAGCTTGCCCTGGCCTAGCTGAAAGAATCAAGATAAGAAACAAGTATGAGCGAAAGAAATGCTCAGCAAGTAGTAAATAGCTTATGATTTGGAATAACAACAGTATATCTGATGAACAAAACCAACTACAATAACTGAACGGTATCAAAAATGATATAAATTTGATAATAAACAACATTTGCAATATATTATGTTTTGGGATTGGAATCCTCGAACGACGGTGTGTTGCCGCCGGTGATCAGCCGCGGAGCAACACCGGTATGCCGAAGCATATCCAACTAAACAAAAGGTACCCAAGGCACATATCGGCCTAGCAAGGTGTTATATCCTGTATAACACATAACTCACACTGGACCGCCGCCACGGCCTCTTACGCAACCATCCAACCCATAAAACCATTTTCCGTCAAAGGAGTCGAATCAAATGACATCCTTAACCACATAACTCCCCATTTCTCATGGTCCGGAGTTTTCTCAACAACCAATGGCGAAATAACCAGAATAATTAGTTATTCGCTAGTCTCAATTCAAAGCTTCACTGTATAGAGTAAGTTATAGCGAAATGTAAAAATATTTAACTATTCTGAACTTAGAATAGTAGAGAAATTGAAAGGTTAAATTCAGAGTCAATAACACTTGAATGGTATGTGAACATATAAATATTTGCATAATAAGATTCAAAATAAACGTCACTGGAACAATAAGTGAAGTTAGGGTACTTGCCTGGTATGCTCAATAACCTCTTACTTTAACTCTGTTTCTAACTGCTGGGTACTATCTTCGTCTAACACTTGACTGCACTCCTTGCTACTCGATTCTATTAACAAAAGGACTATCTTAAGTGACAGAACTAAACTCAATCGACGTAACTATACGTCTTGACATCTACCCGACCGTTTATAACTAAGCATGGCATATTAAACTGTAAACAGATAGCATACTTATCACATAACACATAATCATGACATTTGTATATCATGTAATCACATATTTCATGTAATACATAAGTCAGATTATTAAAAGATACGTCTCAGTGCGTTCAGAATGAAAATCAGGTCAATATTAGCATTTATCGATCAAATACCGACTCAAACTGATACACAAATCAAATGACATTGTAATACAAAGGAAATTAGGTCTGAAAAGTATTTTTATTGGAAGCGCAATATTTTTCTGAGTCTGTACGCGTTCGTTTCGTATTAAACGGACGAACGGTTTAATTATTATGAATAAAATAAGAAATAAATGGAATTAAATCAATTACCAATTATATTAATTGATTTTTAAATACCAAAATATAATTTTAAAACCTTAAAAATAATTTTTTTAGAAATTATTTGAATTAATTATAAATAATTTACATTTATTTAACTATTTATAAATATAATTAATTGATTGATTGATTTTTAATCAATTAATTAAATTTATAAATAATTAACTAAAATGAATTATAAATAATTAAATCAAATTGTATTTTTGAAAATAATTAATGAAAATAATTTTAGGAATTTAAAATAATTAAGAAAATAATTTTTAGAATTAAAAATAATAAATAAATGATTTTTAAATTAAAAGATTTTTAGAATTTAGAAAAATGATTTTTAAATAAATTATAAAAGGTAAATGCAGAAACAGATTTTCAGTTTGGGGTTTGGGAATTAGTGGATCAAAAACGGGTCATAAGGATTGAAGCCGGGTCGGGTTGGGGACCTTAACCGGGTTGCCAAGAACTCCGGTTGAAGGTCGACCGGAATCTGGGTTTTCCCCAGAAACCGGCGACTTCGCCGGAGTCCGGCGAACCCTGATTCCCTCCCCAACCAGCCTCTGTTAACCCCGATTTGCACCCCAATCGATTCAGTAACATCCCAGAAATAAACCAGCAGCCATCACAACAATAATCAATCACCGGAGTGATTTCTCCGGCCACAACTCAAACTTTCCGATGAGTGAATCGGAAAAATCCTACTTCGGTCAAATCACAACCAAAAATGATGCTACAGTTGTCAAAATAAAGCTTGTAACCTCTACAATCAATTCCCAGTAACCTTAAACACAAAACATCAGTGAAATAGCCGGAAAATCAGTAAACAACAAGAACAAAGCGGCGATGAAATTTTCGCTGACTAGCATCGATTTGAACACAAAACTGACATATCTATACATGAATCGATTGGAAAAGACACAAGAAAGCTATTTCTGATGTCAAAAACAACTGAAAATCATTACATAGCAATCATCTAATTCCAGTCGATTAAATTCAAAAAAAAATTGAAAAATCGATTCAATTCACCTTAAGCAAAACGGATTATACGAGCAGAAAGCTGATGACTCAGGCTTCAATTTGACTATTGGAACTCCAAAACCGGAGGATTCTATCACCCTCAAAAGATGGATTGATTCTCAGAATTCAAGAACAAAACCTAGCCCCCAAATTGAATTTCTGGATTTTTGTTTTATTTTTAATAATTTCTGAAATATAAATAAACTAAAATACTATAAATCTGCTATTTATACTTATAACAAATTATATCCCCAAAATGATTTAAGGGTGTTTTTTTATCCCTAAATTACAATAATTAAGCCCCAAAATAATAATTACGGGGAATAATTTTAAAAACGATAAAATACAAAATTAATGTCAAAATTCCCCAAAAATTACGAGTAATTCAAAAATACAAAAATAAAGGATATTTGAAGGATGAATGATTTAATAAAAATAAAAACATCGATTTTGTGGGGTTTGTCGTCCCGGTGGGGTCCCGGTCCGTTGATTTTTTGAAAAACGGAAACGATCCCTAAATTACCAGAAAATCCCGAAAACACGTAAAGTACATTCAAACGCGCATAAAATCAAATAAAATAGGTAACTCAATAAAGACGTTGTTAAATACGCGTCCCGATTGCAGATAAATTCATATAATTGCAATTTAAACATATTTTTAATCAATTGAAAAAAAATTTCTGGCCCGCACAAAAACACACATAACAATTATAACATCTCATATTATAGCAACAATTACTTTAAATTTATAAAACACATAATATTTATTTATTTAACATGTAATATTCACATAATTTTCCCGGATATTACATTTCAGCTGATCAAAAAGGTCATCTATTCTTGGTAGCGGGTAGCGGTTCTTGATCGTTACCTTATTCAACTCCCGATAATCTATGCATAGTCGCATACTCCCATCTTTCTTCTTGACAAACAGAACCGGTGCTCCCCATGGCGACGTACTTTGCCGTATCACTCTTTTATCTAATAATTCTTGTAGCTGGCTCGCCAACTCTTTCATTTCTGCTGGTGCCATCCTATATGGGGCCTTTGAAACTGGTTCCGTGCCTGGAGCAAGGTTGATCTCGAACTCGATTTGTCAATCTGGTGGTAAGCCTGGTAGTTCATCGGGAAACATATCTGGGAACTCGTTAACTACAGGGATATCTTCTATGTTGGGGTTGCCCTTTTCTGAATCCACTACATAAGCTAGGAACGACTCACAACCTTTTCTAAGTAGCTTCTTAGCCTGAACAATTGTAAGAAATAGTTGCTCTTGCCTCTGCCCCTTAAATACTACCTTCTCTCCACTCTTCGCCTTTAAATACACTTTCTTGGTCTTACAATTAATCTGAGCGTTATTTTCTCCTAACCAATCCATGCCTAAAATTATATCAAACTCTCCCAACTTGAAGAGTATCAAGTCGGCTGAGAACTTATAACCCGAAATATCAATCTCACACTTCGGACAGAATTGATTCACAGGAATCTTCTCTTGGTTCGCAATTACCACATTTAGTACCTCGCTCATAATTAATTTATCACATTGAAGCTTATCAACAAAAGATTCTGATATGAAAGATCTTGTTGCTCCCGAATCAATCAATACTTTAGCTTTGACATTATTGAGTAAAAGTGTACCTGCTATCACCTCTGAATTCTGAACAGCATCCTTCATCTTCAGATCAAACGTCCTGGCTGTTGCTTGCGGGGTTGGTGTAGGTGGTGGAGGTAATGCCAATACCTCAACTGGCACGCTCGCACTAGTACTTGCCACATTCATCAGAGCTTTGACTGGTCCGGTTGCCTTGCACTCCCTTGCTATGTGTCCAATTTTCCCATACTTGTAGCACGTAACTCCTGACTTCGGCATCTTGCACTCATTCGCCAAATGTCCCTTCTGATTGCACCTATAGCATGTCTTGCTCAACTTATTACACACTCTGGGGTGCCTTCTTCCACAGTGCTTGCATTCGGGTCTCTGGAATCTGTTTTCTCCAACTTGTCTTTGGCTTGCCTGGCTGCTCCCCTTTGATTCTTGCCTTTTACCCAAATTTCCCTTCTTTTGAAAATTTCCGCCCTTCTGGAATCCGATCCTCTTTACATTCTGATCTTGTGAACTTCCCGCTTCAGACTTTTCTCCATAAAATGGAACCTTCCTCTTCTTGTTATCCCTCTCCTTCCTTGACTGCATCCCATTATTCTCAATCAGAGTAGCTTTCTGAACTACTCTCGCATAAGTTTCAAGCTCAAACATAGCCACTCTATTTCTGATCCAAGGCTCCAATCCTTGCTGAAATTTCTTTGCTTTTTCCTCCTCGGTGCTGGTATACTTTGTCACAAACCTTGACAACTCAGTGAACTTCTTCTCATACTCCAATACAGTCATGTTCCCTTGCTTCAGCTCCAAAAATTTAAGCTCCATCTGATTCTGCATGTACTTAGGGTAATACTTGTCCAAAAATAACTTCTTAAATCTCTCCCAAGAAACCTGCTGAGTGACTTCCATAGCTTTTACTGATTCCCACCAATAGATGACTTCGCCCTTCAAGAAGTAAGTAGCATACGGCGTCTTCTGATCGTCTCCTAACTGTACCAACTCAAAAGCCCTTTCCATCTCCTTGATCCATGTGTTAGCTATTACTGGATCAGTGGTATCATGAAATCAGGTGGATTCACATTCTGAAAAGCCTTGAAAGTGACAATTTGTCTAGGTGGTACTGGTGGTTCAGGTGGTTGGTGTGGTTCACGGTTATCTGGGTTTTCAATTCGCTGTTGAAGAGTTAGTTGTTGTTGGGCTATAGCATTGGTTTGCTATTGTAAAGTTTCCAGTAGTCGAAGAACATTTGGGTCTGTGGTGGATGTGGTTGTTGGGTTCTTCTTTTTGGGAGGCATGATCCTGAAATAAGAGTTATGTCAAAACAGATATGAATAATAAAACAATTCGAGGGTATCGCATGGCATTCTTATTTACATGTGAGGTCAGGTTTCAAATTAAGCAGATATGATGATGCATATAAAAGCGTATAATAACAGTTGAGAGCAATTGGAACAATAGAGCATGATTATTGAAATTTAAAGGTCACAATATATGGGATTAGAACAAAGTCTGATTCTAGGATCAACAAGCTTATTTAAAGGAAATAACGGAAACAACTGGGAATTCTACTGAGTCTGATAGTACAACAACACGAAAAGGTAAATGGAAAGAACTAGGGCTCCACTCCATCTGAACGGGGCTTGGTAGTCTTTTCCTCTCGAAGCGTCTTCACAATGCTTTGGAGCTCATCCGCCACCATCTGAATGACATACTGGCTGGTACGGTCCCGGTGCGCTGGCATCTCCTCAAGCTTAGTGTTGACGTACTGAACCAAGGTCTCAAGTCTCGCAGTCATCTGCTCCTTGGGCTTCCCTTCGTAGTTTCGACTGTCCGGGTACACGTTCTTCAGTTGGTCTATCAATCGGTCGTACTTTCCCTGAAGCATGTCGAACTCCCGCCTCAATCAGCATACACCGTGAAAACAATAGTGTCGTCCGAACCAGAGGATGACGAGGAATGCGCCCTTTGCTGACAACCAATAAGAGGAGTATTAATAATAAACTTACTTAACCTACTCTCTCGCATATTATCTATAACCTACACATATACCCTTTAACCTATTTGGGCTGTCCAGGGACTCTAAACCGTAGCTCTGATACCAAAACCTGTCACACCCCAACTTAGACAGCAGATTAAATATAGCTATTACAACATTTAATAATTAAATAAACATACCCAAAACCAAGATCTTACAGTTTAGGGTTTGGAACAGCCCAACACTACCATCTATTACAACTGATTTTAAATACCGAGTCCTCACACAAACTACTATCACTTATTCTACCTGAGCTCGAACATAAGCATCAGCATCACAGGTCTTATGGGCAGTCTGCTTGAATCTAACCATAGTTGTTAGCTGTAATATCAGGGTAAAGCAAGGAGTGAGCCAAATGCTCAACAAGTGCTAAATAATACGATACAAAACATAAATCGAGATATATATTAAAGAATGTCAATGGGAAGACATAACCAGTGATAACGAGAGATAAAACTTTGGGTGATGGCATCATTCCGTTTGTATCAAAACAATTTCAAAATCATATCTTAATCAAAATCATTTTATGACGCTACGGATTACAGCCGGTGATCAGCCGTGAAGTAATCCCGAACCTCGCTGGGTTCTAAAACATTAATGGGAATCCCTAGGCAACTTTTAAACCTAATATAAGTGTAGAAAGGACTCGCGTCTCAGTCCAGATCCACTATTCAAAGAAAACATTTATCCCCCTTTAGGACTGAAAACCCACATTTTATTTATTTCAAAAACTGATGCCGATTTATAACAAAATCTCTTTTACAGTAAACATTTTTTTTTATCAAGGGATTATAGATCAACTCGAAACACGGGAAATATGGTACTAAATCTCAGGGCTATGATTCACAAAACTATACTCTATTAAAGTAACTGAATGGTTTTCATATATCAAAGGTTAGACAAGGGGATTTAGTGAGGCTATTGAATATTATAAAAGGGTAATGCCAAATTGGGCTTTAAGCAATGGTTTCTCATCAAGGTTCAAGTGCTGGATCATCAAGAAGATAAGCTTCATGAATACTAAGGGTGTTAAGGTATGCAGAAATGATCTTTAACTCAGGATATACCAGAATTGTCAAGCTTCAGGATAAGAAAGAGGGGTATCAATCAATGATGAATCACTTTGATAAGTATCTGACTATCAGGGTTCAAGGTAAGGTTCTATAGGGGTTCAAGTATCAGGATGAGATATCAATACTTAGGAATCATCAGCATGTTAATCAAGAGAATCAACCAAGAGTTATAACTACCCTTTCTTTTATCATGGCATCACTATATAATTCAAAGATAAACATTATATACGCTTGATTTAATATATCAAATGACACAGGATAGTTGCAGCAATGTATGAACTATTAGCAGTAAATATGAAGGACAAGTTGAATCACTTGCCTTGAGAAAGGCTGGTCGGGTCTGACTGGTAGGAGCAACTGGAGCTTCACTCGACCTTTATGGAAAGTTTTTCCTCGTCTCGAGATCCTACATAAATAATAATAATCCTCATTATAATATATTCTCACCAACTTAACCTATTTACAACCCGAATTTAAACACGGATGGCACTTAGGCCTATATGCACTTAATTTATATTCACCTTTAATTTATAATTGCACACACATAGCCACATAATCACATATCATATATTAATACCAAATAACACCATATACACCATAATACAACACTAGGCTTGGATGATCTCGACTCACAACTTAAGTCACTTGGTCGCTAAACTAGACAAAGTCTTCTAATTTTGGCTTCCTAACTCGATGTGCCTTTACTAAACTATCCATAACCTATTGACCCTCACTTGTGCCTTTTTCTCTACTGACCTTATACTATCTTACAACTATGGTGGAACCTAAATCTCACTCCTAAGTGTTCTAAAACTATGTGATAAGTGAAAGTGCTCACTGGTGCAAATTTCAGAATGACAACTATGGTTTCTTGAGTGCATTAGACACTCTTAAACTACAAGTTTTCCTTCAAAACTTTTACACAAAGACTCTCCTGACCTAAGGGCATCTCCCAAACTTGATGTGGCTCAAGGGCCTGGCTTGGGCCTGGCTTGGGCCTTCTTGGGCCTAAGCTAAAAGTCCATGGTTCCCCTGATTTTCTAGGCAGAAAACGCCCTAACTTGAATTAACTTGTGACACATGGTTCTAACTCATATCCTATGAACTATGGTTGGAAAAACTTCTCTGACACTCCCTCTAACTAAGGCCCAACAGGGCCTAATGAGGGCCTACCCATGACATGGTCAAATCTCCCTATTTCTAAGTTGCAACAAAACTGTCCCCTGCTGGACAGATTTTGTTATACTACTTGTGCACCTAACCAAATGACATGCAAACCTCCAACCAACACCTAAAACCTTTTATATACTCCCAATACAAACTTCTGGTGGCTTGGGCCTCAAAGTGCATATCAATGACATGGTCAAAACTCACTCTAAACCTCAGGGTACTAAACTGATTTTCTGCAGAAATTATAACTCTCCTTTCTCCAAGGTTTTGACTTGACAAACTCAACCACCAACAACTCAATACCCAAACCAAGACTTAAACATGGTGATCTACTGAACTAACTCCCTTATACTCAAAATAATTTTGGTGGAGATCATCCTTACATAAGGTGCAATTAAGGCAAAACAAAAGAAACCACATTTCACAACTCACAAATCATCAAGTTTTTGAAACAACAAGTTATGCATTTTATAAAAGATATACACAAATTATTACCATGCATCAAGAAGCATTAATCAATATTAACACATTATTCCTGCTGAAATTAAATCTTACTAATAAAAATATTTCCAAATGATCAAAATCTTATAACATTCTAAGAGAAATCCACATGCATGCATGTCTTCGGGTTTTGCAAGCCAAACAACATGTTTTCTAAATATGTTTTACCAAGAAATTTACATGCAAGCCTAGCATGAGCTATATCTAGATGATCACCTAGAATGCAAGGAGTTTCATCAAATTTTTACTACAAAATTCAAGTCATTATCACATAAACATGCAAAAATTGAACAAAGCAACAAGAATGGTCTCAAGGACCATTCATTCGGCTCCCCTATGGTCATGGCCGAATGAAATGGAAGGGAATGGCCATTTAACATCAAGAGTTTCCTTCTCAAGACTTGGAACTTCACCATTCCTTGTAGTCCTCTCAAAAACAACCTTAAACTCACAAGAATCAAGGTTGTACTTTGAGTTTCAACTAAAACCTTAACATACAACCATAAAACTTAAACTTTCTACTCAAAACTCTTTGAAATATAAGTGATCATGGTATGGAAAGTAACATTTACTTGTGTAAAAGGTGGAAACTTGATTGAGAAAGAAAGAAAATGGGGAGGGGGTTGATCTCGGCAAAACCCGAGAGTGAGGGGGGAGGTGGCCGAGAGTGAGAGAGAGGAGGGAGGGAAGAAAGAGTGTGGTGGTGAGTGGAGTGTGAAATGATCATGGCTTTTGCTTGTTTTTATGGTTTTTGTTTTGACAAATGTGAGTGGGAATAGGAATTGACATGACTATCCTTCCACTTATACTTGGATCATTTTGCATGCAAGGGTAAAGAAGGAATTTGGCTAGAAATATAAGAGTTAGTGGGGTGGTAATTGTCTCTTTAGCCCTTTTGGATTGAATAGAAAGGATTTGCATGCAAGGACAACTATGTAATTTGCTAATTATGACAATTAACATTTATAAAGATTTATTTTTATAAAATAAAATACAAGTTCAAAATTTATAAAATTTATACCATAAAATAACTTGGATTTTTAGAAATTTTATAAAACTACTTTTGAATTTTGTGAACAAATAACTTTTAAAATGATATTTATTCAAGGTTTAAAAATATTCCTTATAAATCAAAAAAAATGAAAGAAATAAATAAACTTTTGCTTTGAAAATTCATATACCACATAACGAAAATTTAAGACGCAGAATTCTCATTCACACAAGCATACAATAGTTGCATATATTGGCATTCGGCTTTATAATTACACCAAATTTACAATTAATATTACAAGAAAATGCCGGTTGTAACACTTGTTACGTGTTTAAGATGCATTTATGTGAATCGATCCGTAATTTGGACGTGTGTTTATTAGCATCTTTATCGAGGTACTCGTTTTATGTTCAATCAAATGTATTTTATGTGTTTCGGGGTTTTCTGTTAGTTTAGGTATCGTTTCTATTTTTTTTAAAATTAACGGACCGGGACCCCACTGGGAAGTCAAAGCCCACAAAATTTACGTTTTCATTTTTATAGAATCATACGTATTTCAAATATCCGTTATTTTTTTTGCGTTTTTGAGTTATTCGCAATTTTCGTGGAATTGTGATCTAAATTTTGTATTTTATTGCTTTTAAATTATTCCCTGTAATTATTATTTTGGGGCTTAATTATTTTAATTAAGGGATAAAAACACCCTTATTTGATTTTGGGGTATTTATTTTTTAAAAAGTATAAATAGCCTAATTAATTATTTTATTTCATTTTATTTTTATTTAAAACAAAAATCAAGAACATAGTTTTGGGGGTAAGATTCTTGAACAAAACTTTGATCAATGATTTTGGGAGATTGGATGAACCGTTTTTGATGATTCTTGAACCAAATCAAAGCTTGTTTCGAGCTCTTTCTATTCATACCAAAATCACGAGCTGAGGTTAGCTATTGATTAAAATCGATTTTTGGGTGTTTTTGGTTTAAATTCGTTTTTGGTTTTCAGTTGATCTTTGATTGATTCTGATGTTACAGATAGTTTTAAGATGATTATGGGAGTCGATTTAAGTATAAACTTGCACCATTCTATTGCGAAATCATGTTGGTCGAGTTCTTGAGTTTTTGTGTTTTATTAATTCGAATTTGTGGACTTATCGTTGATGGTTCGATCAAATGATTATCAGTAATAGTTTACACGTATTCTGGGCTTTATTTCCGTAGCTAAAACGTTAATTTTGGTCCTGATTTGACGAAATTGAGAAGTTCGCCGGAGTCGTTCGAGGTCGTCGGGATTAATGGCCATTTTGGGCGGATTTTGAGTTCTTCAACTTCGTTCTTCTTGTTGTTGACGCCGTGATGTTCCTGAGTTGATGTGGGACTGATTCGGCTTTAAAATTTATAACGACAGAGCCGTTTTCGGCTGTAACCAGACTCGCCGGAGTCTGGCGAACCGTGCCGGAATTCGGATTCGTTCCAGAAACCGGCCGGTGTTCATGCCGACCCGGTTACCCCCTCCTAAACCGGTTTCAACCCATCAAATAACCCGGTTCTAATTTTCAAAACCCTAACCCCCATTTCCTAATTTTTTTCTGGGGATTTATTTTTAAAAATAAATCGAAATTCGAATTTTCCTTCCAAAAATGTATTTTCAATTCAAAAATGATTTAGTTAATTATTTTTTTTAATAATTAACAGAATTGATTTAATTCTAGAAAATTATTTTCTTTTATTATTTTCAAAAATCCAATTTGATTTAATTATTTATAGTTTATTTTAGTTAATTATTTATGTATTTAATTAATTGATTAAATCATTTAATCAATAAATTTTATTTATAAATAGTTAAATAAAATATAATTATATATAATTAATTTAAAAAATTCCTAAGATTTTTTTTAAGATTTTAAAAATTATATTTTGGTATTTAAAAATCAATTAATATTATTATTAATTGATTTATTCCCATTTATTCTTATTTTATTCGTAATAAATAAACCGTTCATCCGATTAATACGAAACGAACGCCTCTAGACTCAGAAAAATATTCCGCTTTCATTAAAAATACTTTCAAGACCCAAATTCTTTTGTTTCGAAAGGTCGCTTGTTTTACGAATCTTTCTGAGTCGATTTTTGATCGACAAATACTGTTATTGACCCGATTTCAGTTTTAAACGTACCGAGTCAAACCTTTTGGCGAACCGAGTCATATGTGATGTGAATTATGTTAGTGTTTGTGCCCTAGAGGCAACACTATTATGTTTATATTATGAAATATTTGGATTATTAATTCTGATTATATGGATTATTCTTTAGTAATTTATTTTATCTTTATTTTCTGCGATAAGATGTTAGATTAATAAATGACCTTGGAATATGATATGTAATTTTATATCTCTAATTACGTGACTTAGAAATGAGATTATGAGAATAGTATCGATATTCCTAAAGATCCCTAGTCGAGTATTATTATTATTAAGGGACAATAATAATACATTAAGATTAGTGTGCATGTTGACTGATGATCACATCTCATTGATCATAGGTATAGTGATACTAAAGTCAAAACACAAGCACATGTATTATATACATGGTGCTGGAAGACCCAATGTGAGATTCTACATGTCTGTTATGTCATAAGTAATTCTCACAGTGATAATGATGTATTGGTCCTTAGACTTGAAATCATTATATTTCTATATGAGAATTAATATACTTTAGTTGCATTAAAAGTTACCTTTGATCGGGTGATGATAAAAGTGTATATTGGGTATATTATGAATCATATGAGAAATATGAATGATCTAGAAAGTATTTAACCCTCCTATTTTAGGAGTGATATTATTGACCTCTTGTTTGAGTTAGAATATGAAATGCATGGCCATGCTCAAATGTTGATTTGATGTTATAGTCTACTCATCGATCAAGGAAACTTGGATTAAATTATGAAGAGGATGACACATAACATGCCTCGAGTTTAATCTATAATATAGGGTTAAAAGGATTATAGTACATTGTGCATTATACACAAAAGGTTTAATCGATCACCGATTTAATTATTATTACTTGGGTAACAATGATGTATTACTAGATGCCGCTCATTTTTTATGATTTTAAATTAGATTTAAAATTGTTGCCAACGTAATAATAACCTAAAGGGTCGCACAAAAAATGATTGGAGGATTATTTAATTTAAATTAAATATAAGTAATTCAAATTATTTGTCATTAATTAAGAGTGACTTAATTAATTAAATAAATAGGAAATTCGAATTTAATATTAAATCCAAAATTAAGTTTTTGGATGATTAAGTGAGACTTAATAATACAACTAAATTAGAATTTCGAATTTAATAACAATAATAACTCTAAAATTAAGTTTAGGGTTGGAGGCACATTAGCTCTTGCCTATATAATATCTTTTTCTAATAGAATTAGGGTTACACGTTTTATTTGATAAAACATAAACCCTAGCAGCTTAAAGAGAGATAGAGAGAGCAAGAAGGCGGCCTCAAGAACGTGCTAGTACACACCCATCCTCCGGGCGATCATTCGTGTGGATACCTTCAAGGCGTAGATCGTTCCAGCGATGGGCTACGTGGTGATCATTCAAGACCTCCATCTTTCCATTAACGTAAAGCTTCTTAAGGTAAACATACTGAACTACAAATTAAATATTATTTTTCACATGGATCCTGCGGAGGGTTACGAATTTTAAGATTTAAATTTATGTTTTCGTTGCGTTGATGTGCTAAAAACCCTTCAAATTATGTGATACGTGAGTTACGTGTTTACATGCTATATGAATTATGTGCATATGTGGGTCAAAAGTCTTGTGTTTGACTGTTTCCTTTATGTGTGGGGTATCGTATGGGTAGACAATAGGGTTTTGACGCGTAGTTCATCGAGTAATTATCGTTTAGACGATTAAAGTTATATCTCTTAATTACAGATGAGGATCATTCGAGTTGATCTGGACAATGCATTGGATAAAGAGTGCGATGGAATGGTTTTGGATATCTGGCTTCTAGCAATCGCGGGAGCAGCATATCAGTGAAGTGTTGAAAAGAAGGACAGTGATGTTTTGAGACGGAATGCCAGAATAGATGCGTCTTTAAGAGTGTGACTAACTTCTAAAAATCAAAGTCAAGTATCCCTATCATCACTTATTGTTCAAGTGATATTTATTGTAAATCTTCTTATGCAAGTATTGTTTTCCCTATTCTCAATTCTGAATAGATAAATGTTTTACATATCGCTGAAATAAATGATTTTTTTATATAAATACTCTTTTGTTATTCTATGTTCAGAATAGCTAAGTGATTTTACTTAACAAATGAATGGATTTGTAAATTTTTTGGATTTTGAGCAAGATGATGTTGTTTTGGTTTTTCTGCCTAAGTAATGGGCGAATAAAAGTTTATAAGGGTGTCGAGTATTATGACCCATTTCAATAAAATATTTTAAGATTGGATGGTTGCGTAAGAGGTCGTGGCGGCGGTCCAGCGGAGATTTAGGTATTATACAGGATATAATACCTTTAGGCCGATATGTGCCTTGGGTGCCCCATTTGTTTAGTTGGATATGCTTCAGCATACCGGTGTTGCTCCGCGGCTGATCACTGGCGGCAACACACCGTCGTTCGAGGATTTCAATCTAAATTATTATATTATTTTTGATAATCTTATAAGGAATGTTTTATCAACTGTTTTGGTTTTGAATAAAGGTGGAATACAGTTTTGATTCGGTTGCTGATTGATGTTGATATTTAAGTTGTTGTTAAATATCAAATGTGGTATTAATGCAGATGATTGATGTTGACTTCCATATTTTAGCGCGGGTAGGTTGTGAGCATCAAAGTTCGTATTGATATCTAATTTGATATGACATCAAAATGAATATTAATATCAAGAGTTGAGTTTTAAATAAAATTTATGATTCAATCCATAATCATTGTTTCTGTTATTATTGTTTACGATATTTCCGTAAACAATGTTTTACGAGTTTTATTCTCATCAAGATTCAAAGTATTGCTGAAGCATTTCGCTCGAAAATATAAAAAAAAAGAGTTTTGAATACAAGGAGAAACAATTATCCGATTCTTCAATAAATTTTCTATTTCAGCAATTATGATTTTAAAAATATTCTGCTCTAATGCAGATGTCGATTTTATACCAAAACGACCATATATATGCTACAATGATCTTGCTGAGCATTTCTTCCGCTCATACTTGCCTATTTTTAAATTTAACCTCTAGTGAGGATTAGCTTGCGCTGTTTAGCCGCGTAATTCGAGGAAGCAAAGAAGAAGCTCTTTGAAGGTGGTTGGTCCAGGGTTTGCGAGATAGAGTAAGTTCTATTGTGTAAAGTTGTTTATATTATATTATTTTATACTTGTGTATTTTATAGTTGGGCCTAGTATACTTCTTTTCGAAGTTATACTAAGGCGTTTATCCTTGAGATTGGAATTTATTGAAAAGAGTTTTAAAAGAAAGTGAAAAATTTATTTATGGAATTTGGATTTCTTGTTTCTAGAACTGTAACCTTAAAAGATCTTGGATTAGTTTAGGGTCATAAATGATAAATATCTTCCGCTGGCATTTATTTGTTGATTAAACAGGTTATTTTGGATTGAGGTTTCATAGTGACGACCAAATCCTCTGACCCCGGATTTGGGGGCGTTATAGGTTGGTATCAGAGCTGAGGTTATAGTAAACTAGAAACGAGAGTGTGTAAGAGTGTGTATATCTATGTGAGGACGTTTGAGCTCATATCGAGTTCCTGTTGGACTATTGGATATAGTACCAACGAGTAAGTTAAGATAGGCGCATTCATTCGAGATGGATGTCTCTAGCTGGATGGAACCCCGGGAAGCTACAAACTTCTATGGTGGAATCTTCTAAGGCTACTACGGTTCGACGACAGTGAAGATTATCGATATCCTCAGAACATGAAGAAGTGTCTAGAATTGAATGGCGAGTCTATAGAAAGGTTCAAATAGAAGATATACATTAAGACCTTGGCAACACCTTCTCTTTCTATAACTTATTTTGACATCTCTCAAAAAGAGGTATATGTTAGTGGGATATACTCCCTAACACCCGTTTATTCATTTTGTGCCAGAATTTTGTTCTCTACATTTCATTTCCTTCAGAAATATCAGCTTTGAAACTTTTCAGTTTTATTCATTTGATTTTGAATTCCTTTTACTCTGACTGAGATGAACAACCCTAACTATAGGGAACACAAGGTATACATGTCTGTGTGATAGGAGTTGGATTGGATGCCATCACTTGTGTGTGTTGTGAATACATGAAGGTTAATAACCTTTAGTAGTGTCTTGATCTTGGCACGCAACACCAAGTTCGTTTGATCATATTGATCTCTCAGTTATTCTCTTATTTCAACAATACTTTTTCACAAATTCAGATTTTGGTCCTGTTGTGACATGAAATTCTTTTCTTTTAAAATTCCATGATTTTATTATCTCAAACATTCAAAGGTATGCCAATCAAGTTAAGCTGTGTATGCAAGATGGGGAAGTTGGTAACAAAACCCTTAGTGCTTTCTTCCGCTGATTCCGAGGATGGAATCCTTAAAAGGGGGGTAGATTGTAATATCCCATAATTTCAGATATTACTATTATTATTATTTGAAATTGTTTATGTGATTTTATATGAATTTAGTGAATAATATGATAATTGAAGTGATGTTTTGAATGTTTATATGTGATATTCTTTGAGTGTTTTAATTATTATATGTCCAGAATAAAATATAGATAATTGAGATATTTTGTCTGGTAATTTTTGGGCTGTTATATGTTTTTATAATAATTTACGGATTTATTAATTGTTTTCTGAATAATTACAAAAACTATTTTGTAAAGCCGGGAATCGTCCAACTTCATCCGTTTTTACGTTTTTACAACCCGAAACTCTTCCAAAAACTCCTTCCTAACCTAATCTGGTAATTCCGGACATTTTCCGTGTTTTGACTTTTTCAATCTGGATTACAGTTTGACTCGTACTCCCGACGCAAAATTTTCGATACGATAATCATTTTGATAAATCAACAAAATCTGTATTATCGGAAGACGGGATATTATTACATTATTTTCGTATAAAGTGTGTTAGATATATTTGATAATGTCATGACTAATATGATTTATGTTTAGTTTTCAGATCTTACTTAAACAGGACAAATCAGTACTTAACTAAAATCAGCACTTATACTGAAGCCAGAACTTAAGTTATCAGTACTTAAGGTTCAGGAGATATTTATCAGAAGATAATATCAGGACTTAAAGGAAATGTTCAAAAAAGGAAGGCGGCTGATTGAAAGGAAAAGAAGATCAAGACAAACGTAAGAAAAGATATGCAAGAAGAAGGAATTCAATGAAGAATAGAATACTTGGAAGAAAAGATATCTGATTGATATATTTTAGGAAGCAGAATTATATTCCATATCAATTAGCAATTATCTTGTAACTGTGTAGTATATAAACACAGACATAGGGTTTACACTATAAGTGTTATCATCATCGAGAATATTATTCATTGTAACCCTAGCAGCTCTCGTGATATTTGTTCATCACTGAGAGAGGATAGTTCCATACTGTAACAGAGTTTATTGCTTTGAATAAAGTTTGTTTTCTGTTACTTGTGTTATTAGAATTCGATTTGATTGTGCTATACACTGTATTCACCCCCCTTTACAGTGTGTGTGACCTAACAAGTGGTATCAGAGCCTATCTGTTAACACACAAACAGTTTAAGATCCAAAAACAATCATGTCTGAAGCAAAAACTCCAACCAAGCCCACCAAAACTGAAGAACCACCAAAGACACAAATCCATAGTCGATATGAGACTATTAGAGTTCCCATATTGAAACCGTCTGAATATCCCATATGGAAGGTGAGGATGACTATATTTCTGGAAGCTACAAATCCGGAATATCTTGACAGAATTAAGGAAGGACCTCACAATCCAACAAAGCTCGTTGTTGCAGTTGCAGGTGAAGCAGCAAAGTCTGTACCAAAGGAGAAGAGTGATTACACTGCTGAAGATATCGCTTCAATTGCTAAGGATGCGAAGGTACGACACTTACTGCATAGTGCCATTGATAATGTAATGTCAAATAGGGTAATTAACTGCAAGACTACAAAGGAGATATGGGATGCCTTGGAAACAAGATGTCAGGGAACTGATTCGATCAAGAAGAACAAGAAGACAATACTCACTCAAGAGTATGAACACTTTGACTCAAAGCTAAATGAGTCATTGACTGATTTATATGACAGATTTGTCAAGCTCTTGAATGATTTGTCACTGGTTGATAAGGAGTATGATCTTGAAGATTCAAACCTTAAATTCATGTTAGCTCTTCCTGAAAGCTGGGATTGGAAGGCAACAACTATAAGAGACAACTATAATCTTGATGGAACGACTCTTGATGAAATTTATGGGATGCTCAAGACTCGTGAACTTGAGATGGAACAAAGAAGCAAGAGGAAAGGAGGAAAGTCAAGGACAGTTGCTCTTAAGGCTGAAGAAGAATCTCCCAAGGTAGCTACTTCAAGGAAAGGCAAGGGTAAAGCTCTCTTCACAAAGTCTGATACTGAGTCATCAAGTTCTGATAGTGATGATGACTCAGAAACTGAAATTTTGTCTGAGACGGATGCTGATGAAGAGATGATGAAGCTGTGTGCTCTTATGGTGAAAGGAATCACGAAGATTGCATACAGGAAGTTTAGGAAGGGAAAGAAGTTTTCTAGGAGAGGAGCAAGTTCTGATAAGAAGAATTTCAGAAAATCTGAAGGCAAAGGAGGAAAGTCTGACAGAGGAGATTATACAAATGTCAAATGCTACAACTGTGGTGAAAAAGGCCACATATCTCCTGATTGCAAGAAAGTGAAGAGTGACAAAGGCAAGGCTCTTGTCACAAAGAAGAAAAACTGGACAGACACCTCAGATTCTAAAAGTGAGGAGAACTATGCCTTGATGGCAAATGCTGATATGGCAAATGCTGAAAGCAGTACTGAAGCTGCTGAGTTAAAGGTACCTCAAACTACTTATGCCTTTCATACTGATGATATTAATGAGTTGAGAAGATATCTTAAAACCATGTTCATTAGCTATAGAGACCAAACTTTAACATGTGAAAGATTAACTTCTGAAAATCTTGCTTGTAAAAAGAGAAATGATTATTTAGAAAAAGAGTTAGTCATGTTCCATCAAACTCAGAAAGACAGAGATGATGCTTTCTATGTTAGGGATGAAGTACTTAAAATGAATGAATCTCTAAAAGCTGAGTTAGAAAAGGAAAGAGAGATTATCAGGACTTGGACAAACTCTGGCAGAACAACTCAGAATTTGTTAAGTAGTGAAAACTGGAAAGAGGGCTTAGGTTATGGAGAGGATAAGAATGATAAAGGAACTGTAGATATTAAGCCTATATTTGTTAAACAAAAGCCAAAGTTAAAACCTATTAAGTTTGTAGCTGTAAAGTCTGATACTGAGAAATCAGAAGTTAAAAAGGAATTAACTTCTGACAAACTAAAACAGGAAAAGACAACTGAAGTAAACGTAGGCTTAATGACAAAGAAGCAGCTTAAGCATAAGCTGAAAGATGTTAAGAATGCAAACAAGGTAAAATCACCTAGGAAAAATAGGAATGGAAAGGAAGGTGTGAATAAAAGCAATGATTATAAGCCTATTCCTGATGCTCCTAGAAAAATGTGTCATAATTGTGGAAGTTCTAACCATCTGGCTTCTTTTTGCAGGAAGAATAAGAACATAAACTCCTTACCTTCAAAGTCAGGAGTTAAGAGTCAGTCTGTTAGATATAAGCCACAAAATCCTTGTTTTCATTGTGGTAGTTTATGGCATTCCTTTTATACTTGTAAGGAATATCATAGTTTGTACTATGATTATTATCAAATAAAACCTTCTTTAAAGAAAGTTAGCATTGTTCCTTCTAGTGTAAGTTCTGATTCAAAGTCTGATAGTGTAAATTCTGATAAGAAAAATGTTAACATAAACTCTGATGCTAAATCTGCTGCAAATGTTAACAAACTTAATAAGGCCAAAGGATCCAAGCAAGTCTGGGTCCTTAAAACTAATCATTAGTGGTCTTTGTGATTGCAGGGCAACAGGAAAAATATCCTAGTTCTGGACAGTGGATGTTCAGGACATATGACTGGAAATAAAGCCCTGCTATCAGACTTTGTGGAGAAGGCTGGCCCAAGTGTTTCTTATGGAGATGGCAACATTGGAAAAACGTTAGGATATGGCAATATCAATCTTGGGAATGTCATCATTAAAGAAGTAGCTCTAGTCTCAGGACTTAAACACAATCTGCTAAGTGTTAGTCAAATCTGTGACAGAGGTTATCATGTGGATTTCTTTAAAGAACACTGTGAAGTTGTAAGTAAATCTACAGGCAAAGTTATTCTGAAAGGATACAGGCGTGGTAACATTTATGAAGCCAAGATTTCAACAAGTACTGATGGTTCTGCAGTCTGTCTGATTAGTAGAGCATCAATTGAAGAAAGCTGGAACTGGCACAAGAAACTCTCTCATTTAAATTTCAACAATATAAATGAATTAGTCAAGAAAGATCTTGTGAGAGGACTGCCAAAGTCAGTATTTGCTCCTGATGGCCTTTGTGATTCTTGTCAGAAGGCTAAACAAAGGAAATCTTCATTCAAGAGCAAGACTGAATCATCAATTCTTGAGCCTTTTCACCTACTACATGTTGATCTATTTGGTCCTGTAAATGTCATGTCTATTGCAAAGAAGAAATATGCTATGGTCATAGTGGATGAGTTCACCAGATACACATGGGTGTATTTCTTGCACACAAAAAGTGAAATTGCATCTATCTTGATTGATCATGTCAGGCAACTGGATAAATTGGTCAAAGATTCTGTGAAGATTATAAGAAGTGATAATGGCACTGAGTTCAAGAATTTGATAATGGAAGAGTTCTGCAAAAACCATGGAATCAAGCAGGAATTTTCTGCTCCTGGAACTCCACAGCAAAATGGAGTTGTTGAAAAAAAGAATAGAACTCTTATTGAAGCTGCACGAACTATGCTTGATGAAGCAAAGCTTCCAACCTATTTCTGGGCTGAAACTGTGCAGACTGCTTGTTTTACTCAAAATGCAACACTCATTAACAAGCATGGAAAGACACCATATGAGATGGTGAAGAAAAAGAAGCCAAATCTGAAATATTTTCATGTATTTGGATGCAAGTATTTTGTTCTTAAGACTCATCCTGAACAGCTATCGAAATTTGATCTAAAAGCTGATGAAGGAATCTTTGTTGGATATCCACTTTCCACAAAAGCCTTCAGAGTCTTTAACTTGAGAACAAGGGTGGTCATGGAATCTATCAATGTCTCCTTTGATGATAAGAAAATTACTGGACTTGAAGATTTCAATGATCATGATCAGCTGAGATTTGAAAATGAAGACTTAAATTCTGATACTGAAAATCCTGACAGTCTAAATCCTGATACAGCAAACTCTGATGGATTAAGCTCTGATGTTATTGAAACTGCGGTGACTACGCCAAAGGGAGATGCACCTGTGCAGGGGGAGCATACTGAAGATGCAACCACATCTCAAGAAGCATCAGAACATACAACTGGCTCTTCAAGTTCTGATTCATCAAGTTCTGATAAGCCAAGTTCTGATAATTCTGAAAATTTAAATACTGAAGGATCCAACTCAGAGAGCATAGTTTCAGGGGGAGTATCAGAAGATGTTGATAAAGATGGCATGGATCATGGGGGAGCATCCAGTTCTATAGAAAACCTTCCATCTGCAAGAAAGTGGACTAAATCCCATACACCTGACTTAATATTTGGAAATCCTGATGCAGGTGTCAGAACTAGAACAGCTACTTCAAGTGAATGTCTTTACAATTATTTTCTTTCTCAGACTGAACCAAAGAAAGTGGAAGAAGCTCTTCAAGATGCTGATTGGGTGCAAGCAATGCAGGAAGAGTTAAATGAATTTGAAAGAAACAAAGTCTGGACCCTAGTGCCAAGACCAAAGAACAGATCTGTTGTTGGTACAAAGTGGGTATTCAGAAACAAAACTGATAGTGATGGCATAATTACAAGGAATAAAGCAAGGTTGGTTGCAAAAGGATATTCTCAACGGGAGGGAATTGATTATGATGAAACATTTGCACCAGTTGCTAGATTGGAAGCCATAAGGATATTTTGGCTTAAGCTGCTCACAAAAAGTTTACTATCTTTCAAATGGATGTGAAAAGTGCTTTTCTCAATGGAGAATTGGAGGAGGAAGTATATGTTGAACAACCTCCAGGCTTTGTCGATTCCCAATATCCAAATCATGTCTACAGGCTTGATAAAGCACTTTATGGCCTTAAGCAAGCTCCTAGAGCATGGTATGAGACTTTAGCTCAGTTTCTTCTGGAAAGTGGATTTAACAGAGGAACTATAGACAAAACACTGTTCTACCTCAACCATGGAAAGGACTTACTTCTGGTTCAGATTTATGTTGATGATATCATCTTTGGTTCTACAAATGACAGACTTTGCAAAAAGTTTGCCAAACTGATGCAGTCAAGATATCAAATGAGTATGATGGGAGAACTTAGCTATTTTCTGGGCCTTCAAGTCAAGCAGAATGAAGAAGTCACCTTTATTTGTCAAACCAAGTACACCAGAAACTTGCTGAAGAAATTTGGAATGCAAGATTGTTCAAGTGCATCCACTCCCATGGCCACTGCAACAAAACTGGATAAGGATACTGGGAAATCAGTAGATATTACTGATTACAGAGGTATGATTGGCTCTCTACTCTATCTAACTGCTAGTGGACCTGATATCATGTATGCTACCTGTCTTTGTGCAAGATTTCAAGCAGATCCAAGAGAACCTCACTTAACAGCTGGGAAAAGAATATTCAAGTATCTTAAGGGAACAGCTGATCTGGGATTGTGGTATTCCAGAGAATCAGATTTTAAACTAATAGGTTACTCATATGCAGATTTTGCAGGTTGTAAAATTGACAGGAAGAGCACAAGTGGAAGCTGCCAATTTCTTGGAGGCAGATTGGTTTCTTGGTTTAGCAAGAAACAAAAGTCAATTTCCACATCAACTGCAGAAGCAGAATACATTGCTGCAGGAAGCTGTTGTGCACAGATTCTTTGGATGAAGAATCAATTACTGGATTATGGGTTAACATATTTTAAAATCCCTATTTACTGTGATAATCAAAGTGATATTGCTATAACAGGTAATCCAGTTCAACACTCAATGACAAAGCATATCAGCATAAGGTACCACTTTATAAGGGAACATGTGGATGAAGGTACAGTGGAATTGCACTGTGTTCCAATAGATCAACAACTAGCAGATATCTTCACAAAACCACTGTGTGAAGCTACTTTTATAAGATTGGTAAATGAACTTGGAATGGTTTCAGGTTCCTTCTCTAAATCTACTTAGTTTTGTTCTGATATATCAGACTTTATGATCAGTATTTACAGATATTACTCTCTTTGTGTATTCTGTGCCTAATTGAAAATTGCTTAACTACCTATTATTGTCTGATGTGAATTTCTAAACTCTGAAAGTGAAATGAATGTTTCTGTGACTATTCAATCCTATGAGGATAACTGTGCTAGATGCTGACCTAGTAGTCTTTAACATACTAGAGATCTCATGTTAGATTTAATTATTTATGTGGAAATCTATTGACACAAGCAAATTCTGATATTGAGCTTAGTCACGTTTACTTTGTCTATCTTATTACTAAGTCCAAAACTAGAATAATGCTTCCCATCTGTTAAGTTCTGATGTTAGTAAATCTGCTAAATGTACTAAGTGCTGATAAATCTCACTTATCAAAAGAAAAAGGAAAAAGAAAAGGGAATAAAAATCAGGTACTCCTTTGAGATCTAGAGTAAAAATATGGAAGGGACGACCCAAATGCATTGTTGGTATTAAGTAATATGCATCAGAAAAAGTAAAAATAAATATTTTTCTTGGTAACTTTTCATACTCTATGATTACTGGAGAAATACTCTGATAATAGCATAAATTCTGATAAGCAGTCGTGACTCACTTACACTGAGAAGCCACTGTAAAATGGAATTTCAAAAGATGCATAAACTAAGCACAAAACAGTTGAGGTGGACTCATGCATGAACTCATTCAATAGTAGGCTTCAGAATAATGACAGATTTTAAGTAAAGTTCTTAGTTATGCCTTATTTCTAAGATGTATTGAAGTGAATCAGACTTTACTCTTTGTCTGATATTTAGCTTAATGCACACACTTACACTCCATATGAATGATAACAATTACGGTGGCGATCAATGTTGTTTTAGATGAACAGTTTATGTGTCAGATTGCATAAATTCTGAGGACAGGTTCTGATGGAAGTTCTGATGATTAAGTTCTGAAGAACCGAAAATAGAATTTGTGTGAAGAATTACAAAAATAGCCATTCAACTTTTCGAGTTAAGAAATCATGTTCTGATGACTGTTAAGTTCTGATATAAGTCTAAGTGCTGAAATTAAATTCTGATTTTTTACTTGACTTATTTGTGGTTAAAATCTGAAACAGTCTTATTATAAATCAGACTATGTTTGAGTGGAATATTAACAGTTAATACAATTAGGGTTAGTGGTACACGTCCATGCACAATAATTTTTACTTGTTTCTTGTGCGCATTAAACCCTGTTTTACACTTCCAATGGCTATTTTTATTCTCCTCAGTCTAGGGAGAGGAGGTAGAAGTATTTTTGCATGTCTGCATTAAATTTTACTTGTGTCTCCTGGCATTCCATTGCCTATATAAACCAACACTTCACTCCAGTCAGTAGATCTCTCATTTTCGCTCAAACTCTCAAGCTCTCACTCTCATCTATTTCTCTCTCATCACAATCATGGTGAACTACAACTTAGCTCTAAACTATGATACTTTCTCTCTCGCCATGAGCTGTCCAGAGTGGCAGCAGGAATGGCATGTTACTGCTATTTCTGATAATGTTTGGGACTCTGTTCCCCAAGAGGTTCTGATAGACCTCTTGTTCTTTTATATGGATTATCATCGCCATGTTGAGCGATTGGAAGAAGCACGGCTGGAAGCTCTTCGACAGCAGGAGCGAATCATTCGTCTCGCTGTTCTGTTTGTAGAAAGTAGGAAGAAGAAATAGGCTTTGTAGCTTAGGACACTCTTGTAATCTTGTTGTGTAATTTCAATTTCATGAATGTATTCTTTTAATATATTAATGGAATTTTTATATTTTAGCAAGATGTTGTCTCTGAGTTGTTTAAAATTCTGATACATTTTTAAATCATGATTTATCCATTAACTGATGTCCATTTTATTACTGATACAAATCAAGTTCTGATTCTAGCGTGGCAGTACCTGATTCCTTGATTTATTATTTTTTTTGGTCATTCTCTCACCTGATGTATTTTTACAGAATATTGGTTTCGTAGTAAAAATGATTTAATAAGTGGGAACAATTTAAATTTTAAATTAAAACTGAATTACCTTGATTAATGGGATTACTTGGTAAGTGGAACGGGTTTTCCTTGAAAAACTGCATGTGATAAGTAATGATTACTGTTTTCCCGTGCCCATTAATTATTATTTACTGCTGCATGTCTGACAGGTGTCCAACGGTTACTTTTTCTACCGTGTATAAGTAAAAGAGAGAGAAGATTGTAAAATCTTTTATTTACTTTCACACTTTATCTTTCTTTACTTCTATTCTCTCTCATCTCCTGACGTTGTTTTTCATACAGACATTTTATCAAACACCTTACAGACAACCTTAATTATCAATTTTTCTCATGGCACCTAAGGATTTGATCATAGATGGAGCCAAGTACGTTCCCAACAACTATGTTGCAATCTTAAATCATGATGAAGCTCCATCTGAGTTGCACTTTGTGCAAGATCTTCTAGCACACAGTGAAATTTGGTATGCATTGACCCAGCCTCAAGTCATTTCCAGCCAACAAGTTCTGACGTTTTGGCGGACTGGGCATTTTGACAATGGTGGTGCTACTAGTACTCCAAGTATTATTTTTAAAGTAAATGAGGTTGAACATGTGGTAACTCCTGGAGCAGTTCGCAAAGCTCTACATTTACCAGAAGGTTACATTTTCTCAACAACGGAGGAACCAGTGTTACAGCAGCTCATGGCCAATTTGGGGTATGAGAAGAGTTTGGCCAAGCTTGGACAGTTGAAACGAGCACATATCAGAAAGGAATGGAGCTTTTTCTTCGACTGCATCACTAAAGCATTTAACAATAAGTGTTCCAACTTTGATGCCATTCCAATCATGAGTCAGCACATCGGGTATGCTATTATTCACCAAACTCATTTTGATTTTGCAAGTGTTCTGCTAGGTTTTATTGGGGATAGGATGACAGAGGATAGAAATGTAGTTTACTTTGCTAGATTCTATCAGCTTATATATACCTTTTGTTGTGCTAATGAACCCCAACCAGCCAGTTCTTTATTTCCACCTTTTAAACTTGCAAAACGTGTTTTTAATGACTTGGTAAATGCTGACCTTAAGAAAATGGTGGTTAGACCCTTACAGATACCTCAGTCTATAAAATAGATTTTAGTAAATGATGATCCTCTAACCTACAGATCTGTTTACCCTGATGTACAACCCACCACCACCCAGACAACTCAACAACCATCATAACATACCACACATACACCTCAATCTACTCAACCTTATGTCAGAGCATATCTCAAAACTTCACAGCTACCTCAACCTTCATCATCAGCACATACTGTGAAGCCTTCATCTTCCAAGCCCAAGAGGACAAAGACTGTACCTCAGACAACACATAAGAGAAGGAAGTTTGTTCTGAGAGATGAGTCAGATAGTGAGGAACAGGTTCCTGTATCATAACCTGTTATAGAAGAAGCTGAGAAGGTCTCTTCTCAGAAGGATACTGGAATTGGGGGATCTAAGCTTCTCAAAAGGCTTAGAAGAATGTCTTATGCTGAAACTCCCAAGGAATCTACACCTTCAAAGAAAAGAAAGAAATAGAGAGCTGACAGGCCAACTTCAGATGATGAGGAAGCAGCAGCTAAGGAAGGAGATCAGGAATCTCTGATCTCAAAAGAGCCAGAATTTACTGAAGCTACTGCATCTCCATCTTCATTGTCACCAACTCATGAAGCTACTGCTACAGATAAAGCATCTACACCACCTGTGTCTCCTGTACATGAACCTGTATCTACTGAAGACCCAGGCACAAGTGCTGAAATTGATATTCACAATCTAGTTGTTCCTGAGGTTCTGTATTTAGAAGCTCCAACAACAATAAATCCATCAACAACACCACTTACTGATGCTAATGAAACTCCAGAATTGTCTACAACACCTTCTCTACATCTAGATATTGATGATCAGAATATAGGTGAGCATCAGACTATGGATGTTGATCAGAATTTGGAAGCAGATCAGCACTTAGAGGAGGATGTTAAAGTCTCAATTGCTTCTCATACTGTTCTTTTAACAGAAAATGCTGATTCTGTCAGTTCTAATGCTGCAAATGCTGATGATACTGGTGATGCTGCTATAGATGCAGATGCTGATGAAGCTGGTCCTTCAGGATATGCACCTCAACAGACTATTTCTAAATCTGAACTAGTCAAGAAGTTTGTTCGAGGAGAAGCACCAGTACCTTGGAGTAAAACTCCTAGAGGACAGGAGTGGACTAAGGAATGGAACACAGTTACCTTTGTTCCATCTGAAAAGATTCTTGCTGAGCACTTGGCAAAAGCTGATGAGATGTTAATTAATGATGATTTCAAGACACGGCTTCGAGTCACTGCATAGGGTACTAGACATCTGCAAGGTCTACATTCAACAACTCTTGCAGAGTTACATAAAATTCCAAAAGAATTGCTCAAGCAAGAAACAATTAAGAAGATTGAAAAGAAAACTTTCTTCCAACCTACCTTTGACAGAGTTGCTTACATTGAGAAGACCCAAGAGAAGTAACAGTCTCATATTGATGATATTTTGAAAAATCAAGCTTCTCAGCAATCTCAACTCGATGAAATCCAATCCTCAGTGGAATTGCTTGTCTCTCTTCTCTTACCTGCTGATGCCAAAAAAGGGGGAGAAGGTAATTAAGTCCAAATACAAAATTGTTAAGACACTGAAAGGGAAGGATGATGAAAAAGATGACCAGGGAAACTCTGGAATGGGTGGAGGTCATGGTCAAGGTAGTGGTTTCTCATCAAGAAGAGCTAAAGCTACAAGTCATAGAACAAGTTCTAATACTGGAAAAAGAATTACTTCTGATACTAGTAAAAGGATAAGTTCTGATGAAATTTTGGATCTTGGTGAAGAATTATCAAGACAGTTATTTCTTAAGGAAAATCCAGGAATGGACTTTGAGAGTCTGATGGAAGAAGAAGCCAGACTTAAGTCATAAAAAGTCAATTCTAAATCTGAAGCTTCTGTTGGTAAAAAGAAACTTCCTAAGGCCAAAGGCATTGTCATAAAAGAAAGGACAAATCCTGAAGCAACCAAGGTCAAATCACAATTGCAGATAGATCTAAGGTCCAAGGGCAAAGAAAAGGTTGGTGAACCTATAAAGGTTTATGTGCCTCCTGTGGATGAAGAAATTACTATTGAAGATGTTGATCTTACTTTGACTTCAAGGAAGATTTCTAAGACAACCTTTGACATGGCTCAAGTTGTTCAGAGTCAAGATATAGTTATTCTAATATTACAAAGAAGCAAGTAACTTCTGACATAACTCAAGTTGACTTGATATCAGAAGATAAGGAAAGGAAACCTCTGACATTGCTCATGTTAAACCCTCAAAGTTACTTCTACCAGGATTCACCAAAGCCAAACAGACTCAACCTTTGAAGACTGCATCAAGTGGTTTTGAAGCAAGAGTGGTTACTGGAAATGAAGCAAGAGATAAATCTGGATTGGGTAGTGCTGATGAAAGAAGAGTACAGAACACAACCAATGATCCAACTTCTTTAAGTGAACCAGGTATTGGAGCAACTCCTGAAAGATTGAATCAATTAGAATCTGTACAGATGGTTTACCATACCTACTTGAAAGAACATATCTTGTTGTACTTCATGACAGATGGTAGGGTTTATCATATAAGGGAAAATGCTATTCCACTGAAGTATTTTGAAGAATTGGAACATGTATTATTCTTACTTCAAGTGAATGACAGAATAACAGAAAGTGTTGCAAACTATTTGAAGAATCAAATTCAGAGACAGAAAAGGCTTTATTCTGAAAAGTCTGACAGCACATATCTTCCAAGGTACAGAGATCACAAGGGTGATATTGTTGAGATGAAGCCTAACTCTGCTAAGATTATAACTACCTTTCTGGGTTATAAGGCTGTAGAATTCAATCTTGAGTCTGACAAAGCGTAATTAATTAGACTGGATCAGGACATAAGGAAAGCTAGAATTAATGATCCCAAGGCTGCTATCTTTCAAACTGGTGAAGATTCTGCAGAACTTAAAGATGCTAAAAGGAGGATGATTGATGAACTCATATATGCTGAGAGATGTTTGTTAAAGAACTATCTCAGAACAATTCCTGACATCAGAGAGATCAGAAAGTGAAGCCAAGTCAAGATATACAACTGCTCAAATTCCGATATGCATACAGACTGAAGTTGTTATCAGTAGTTAAAGTTGGTAAAGCTTTAAGGACTGTAAGTTGTAGTTATCTAGTCAAAATTCTCATGCTAGTCAAAATTCTCATGCATTTGTACTTAATGTTTTTGACATCATCAAATATCTGTTAAACTTGTTTATTATGCTAATTTACAAGTTGGGGGAGATTGTTAGATATATTTGATAATGTCATGACTAATATGATTTATGTTTAGTTTTCAGATCTTACTTAAACAGGACAAATCAGTACTTAACTGAAATTAGCACTTATACTGAAGTCAGAACTTAAGTTATCAGTACTTAAGGTTCAGGAGATATTTATCAGAAGATAATATTAGGACTTAAAGGAAACGTTCAGAAAAGGAAGGCGGCTGATTGAAAGGAAAAGAAGATCAAGATAAACGTAAGAAGAGATATGCATGAAGAAGGAATTCTATGAAGAATAGAATACTTGGAAGAAAAGATATCTGATTGATATATTTTAGGAAGCAGAATTATATTTCATATTAATTAGCAATTATCTTGTAACTGTGTAGTATATAAACACAGACATAGGGTTTACTATAAGTGTTATCATCATCGAGAATATTATTCATTGTAACCCTAGCAGCTCTCGTGATATTTGTTCATCACTGAGAGAGGATAGTTCCATACTGTAACAGAGTTTATTGCTTTGAATAAAGTTTGTTTTCTGTTACTTGTGTTATTAGAATTCGATTTGATTGTGCTATACACTGTATTCACCCCCCTCTACAGTGTGTGTGACCTAACAAAGTGTTTTATAAGAAGCCCAGTTTTGATAATTATCCAAATCTGATATTAAATTGTATCATTTTATAGTTACTTAGCGGCTAAGTAATCTATTTTTGGATTCGATATGATCCAATAGGATACTTGTTATGTGTTTAAGATGCATTTATGTGAATCAATCCGTAATTTGGACGTGTGTTTATTAGCATCTTTATCGAGGTACTCATTTTATGTTCAATCAAATGTATTTTATGTGTTTCGGGGTTTTTTGTTAGTTTATGTATCGTTTCGGTTTTTTTTTAAAATTAACGGACCGGGACCCCACTGGGACATCAAAGCCCACAAAATTTACGTTTTCATTTTTATAGAATCATACGTATTTCAAATATCCGTTATTTGTTTTTGCGTTTTTGAGTTATTCGCAATTTTCGGGGAATTATGATCTAAATTTTGTATTTCATTTCTTTTAAAATTGTTAGTCCCTTAACAATATAGCAAGAATTACAGAAGGAGGGTTGAATGGAATTCTTTATCTTTTTCTTGAAATAAAAATGTTCAACTCGATTATAGATATATCTGTTTTGATTAGCACAATGCGGAATATAAACTTTAATGAATCAAAACAAGAGTAATTAAAAACAAGAGTCTTTAAAAACTTTCTGGTGGATTTAAACAATTCCACCAGAGATATATATATTAATATATCGAGAGAACTCTGTGTGCAAAAATGCTCACAGCTGCTTTTACAAGATAGAACAACTAAGAACACAGGAAATGCTAAAGATAGTGCTTTACAAAGATTTCTCTGTATTTGTTTTTTAAGCTTACTTAGTTTTCTCAGTTATTTTATATTTGCTACTCTCTTGGTTTATATGTATTACCAAGATTACAAAGTCAAAAGAACTGAATAAATATAAAATCTAACAGTCTTGATCTTTGCTGATTTTTGTCCTCTATTACCCAGTTAATGGGCTTCCACAGTGTTTGTATCCAATCTCGATGGCTGTGTGTCAGCTTTCACTGTTCAACTGATGTTTGAATCTTGATATTATCATCCGTCGACTTTCAGATTATCCGTCGATGACTTACTTGATCATCCGTCGACTGCTATTTTGAACATCCGTTGAAAGTCATTTGATCATCCGTCGAA
Organism: Apium graveolens; assembly: GCF_009905375.1. Lineage (NCBI taxonomy): Eukaryota > Viridiplantae > Streptophyta > Magnoliopsida > Apiales > Apiaceae > Apium > Apium graveolens. Next base: position 149,508,902 of record NC_133652.1, read on the forward strand.
GCTTTGTTAAGCATCCGTTGATAGCTATTTTGGCACTTGACTTCATTTCACTTATACAGAATTACAAGACATTGATTATGTACAGTTAATCAACCTATTCTGCATATCTAGTTAAAGTCAACATGACTTATATGCTACTACAGATTCTATACAAAGGTGCATACAACACTGTGCTACAAACTTATCATTATATAAGCTACTCACTTGATGGATAATAAATTACTCATCCGTCGGTACTCAAACTGAGTTATCCGTCGGGACTATAATTCTTATCCGTCGAGTGCTACATTATTTCACTAAGTAAAATCTACTTAGATGTTTTGTTTAGGTAATCATCAAGTGCACAACATATTCACAACAATCTCCCCCAATTTATGTCTACTGGAGTTGTAGCCATAAATTAAGAGACACTTGATGATAACAAAACATCCTAAACATATATCTTTAAAGATAAGTAGATAAAACTGAAAGTGCTTCAATTTAAACAAGGTATACAAGGTTTGGCTCACAGTCAATTCAAGATGCTCCTCTAGCCTGAGCAGATTTTTCTAGTTTCTTGAAGGTCTGGATCTTCTTCCAAGCTTTCTGTTGTTTTCTTCAATTTGATTCTGGAGCTGTCTGTGGAATTCTAATTCATCAGATTCTGAGAGGTCTAACATTTCTTGCATTTCCAAAAGAGTCTCATTGCTAGAGATACTCAATTGGTCTTCTAGTCTGAAGAATCTTCTCACACCCTTGTCATCCATGAATTCCATCAGCCAGTAGGGCCTTAGATGCACTATCCTCCCTGTGTATGGGATGATAAGAGTTTTGGGTAGTGCATCTTTGGCTCTAACACTCCTTAGCTCTTCAATCTTCTTCAATACTAATCTTCTTGCAGTTACATTAAACCCAAAGTTTTTCTTGAAGGATGAATAGACTTTGATCAACACAGCTTGGCTTTCTTGAAGTATCCTGTAAAGAGGCCACTGAATCTCCCTTCCTCCTTTGTACTTGAATACCAACCTTTCAGGTAGGTTTCTGTATGCATCAATTGCCCTTACCTCATCCAGCTTCTCCAGATAAAGGTTTAGGTCTGAAAATTCCTTGATGTCACACAAGTACAAGTAGTCTTCCTTGTTGATCTTGGGTTGAGCTTTGACTACTGCCTTGGATTTGAGAGGTGACAGCTTCACTTTCTTGACTGCCCTTGATTTTGTCCTTCTTGGCTTGGTGAGAATTGGCAAGTTGAAGTCAGGAATTGGTAATTTATCCCACTCTATTGGCTCATCCTTTGGCATAAAAGGCTCTCCATGTATGTTCCTGTAGGGGTCTACCACCCTTATGTCTTCAAATACCACAGAGGGCTTTGATGCTTGAGTTTCAGCTTTAGTGGATTCCATTGGAAATTGATCTTCCAATTCCTTGTTAACAATATCCAACTTTCTTTTTGTTCTTTTAGCCAATTCTTTCTTTCTTGGAGATTTCTTCTGTTCTTCAATCTTCTTCTTTGATCCAGTAGCTTGAGTTGGTTGAAAGGGAATTTGTTGAGAAGAGTTCACAGCCTGTAGCTTGGTCAAGATAGCAAACTGTTCTTTCTTTTGTTTAGACTTCTTTGCATCTAGAGCAGCTTGCCTCTTTTCCTGCTTCAATCTGGCTTTTTCTTCTTCCTTTGCTTGAGCAAATTGTGGATGTCCAGCTACCACACAAATTTCCTTCCCATTTCTGAATATCTTTGCAATTCTCTCTCTTGAGGTTGAATCAGCTGGATCTTTGTAGAGAAGAATAGATCTTGACAAAAGCTTCTTTTCATCAGGCTTGGGTGTCTCATACACAGTATCCATAGGGTTCTTCAAAGATGACTTTGGATAGTTTGCCCTTGGTTTAAGAATCATCTCAGCCTTTGTAGTCTTGATGCAGGAAGATTATCCTTTCTCCAGATAGTTCATGCTCATCTCATTCACATTGATTGGCTTGACATGAGAGTGATGGATTGCTGACTGATCTGGTTCCTTGACTAATTGAAACTTTCTCTGTATTTCCTCATCAATCTTTTTCCAGTTGATCAGAGTCAACTCTTCTTTATCAGCATCTTTCAAACTTGCTGTTGCTGTATTTATAAGATCTATACCATCTGCAACTGGTGGCTTGGAGATAGTAATTGAAGGTACAATTACTTTGCTGATTCGAACTACAATGTTCTCCCCCTTAGTTGGTCCTTTCTCCCCCTTACTTGATTCTCTCTCCCCCTTTTTGTTATCATCAAGTGAAGGAGTTAGGCCTTGTACTTTAGCCAGTTGCATGAGAAGATTTGTGTGAGTCTGTTGATTTTGAAGAAGTAGGGCCACTGAATTCTCAATAACTTGAACTCTGGTCTCCAGCTTGGCTATCTTCTTTTCAGAATCTGATTCTCTTCTCAACCTTTGTAATAAATCATGCATGGTACCATATGGCATTAGTGAATCCAGTTTCTCAGAGTTGTATATCTTTAAGTCAGCTATCTCCTTTTTCAATTCATCCACACTGATATTCTGTCTGGAGTGTTGGATCTTCATTAAGTGCAAGGAGTCTAGATGAGCTTTAAGAACAGCCTTGGTACCAACATCTGAAACTTCCTGAAGGGCTTGCTGAATAGCTGTTACTTGTCTTACCAAAGACACCTCAAATTGTCCTGGTGTAAAGTCCTTTGCCCATGCCCATTCAGGTAAACTTAAAGCAGAACTTTGGCCTTCAGCTCCCCCTAAGTTCATGCTTCCATTCAAAGAACTAGAGTCATCATCATCAGAATTTACTCCAAATTCTTCAGATGGCTCTCCAGCTTGAGGAGGCATCCTGTTGACAGCAGCTTTACCTCTTTGAAGAGATTCTGTGGTGTGCACTAAGTGTAAAGTCTGCTCTGCCTCCACATTGCCCTGAGCAGCCAACAGTTGATAGGCTGAAACAGGGTGAGTAAAAGTGTCAGCATCCAAGGAAATGTTATCAATTATAGCTTTGTAATGTTGCTGAAATTGTCTTTCCTTTTCAGCATCATCCACAATCATTGACTCACTTGCAATGGCTGGCTCCATCCTTATTGCTCCAGTACCTGCTTTTCTCTCATGTTCTCTCTTTTGTTGCATCAGGGTCTCACCCTGGCTCCCCACCCTCACACCCTCACCTTCACCTACTAAGGTGGGACTCCTCTCACTCACTTTTGCCAATCCTGAATGAATGGATTGCTGAGATTCACTCTTTTCCTCTCCTTTTGCCTGGGAGCAACCCAGCCTCTCACTCAATACACTCTCCTATCTCAGTCCTAAGAGTGATTGTATTATCACCAAATCTTCTGCACTTGAAATTATTGAAGTTTGAAGTTGTGCAGAGATACTCGACGGATAAATGATATCCGTCAGGTGAGTGGTAAAGCTATCCGACGGATAATTGCTGTTAAGCTTATCCGTCGAGATACAATCACTACTCGACGGATGAGCAATATCCATCGAGAGAGTAGAAATGAATGAGGTGGGAAGAGAAATTATTGTTGACTCTGTGTTGATTGAAGTTATTTGAGGCACAGATGTCACAATAGAATCAGAAAGAATTGGCAAGTGAGCCAACAAATCATCTAAAAGATGATGCTCACTTGCACTAGATTTTAGCTTCCCCAACAGAGTTAAAGAAGGGGAATCAGGAATTGAAGTGTTTATCATGTCCACTTCCAGTGAGTTGGTTGGTGAGTATTGTGTTTCAGTGGCTTCTATCAAGAGAGATTTTGGCTGTGACTCCACATTTATTGGAGCCACATCAATCTGAATTTGAGAAGGTGCAGGGACTGTGTCTTTAGCACCAGTTTGCACTAAGTGTGTGTCCTGTGCATCCCCAGTTGTTTTGGATTTCTTCTTTCTAGTGTAAGTTTGGTGTAGACTTGTGTCCCTAACCCTCTTGGCCTGTGCTCTTGGATGAGAGCTTTGTTCAATAGCCACATCCTTTTGGGAGGATGCAGCTAGAAGTGAGCTTCTGTCCTTTTTAAGCACTGCAGTTTGTTGGGAAACTGTAGTGTGGCTAGGCTGGGATTCACTTATCTCTCCAACCTTATCCTTGGGGTTTCTTTGATGTTCACCCCTTCCCTCACCTATCTTACCCTCCTTCACACTCCCCTCTTTGTGTTTGGTAGAATTTTCAACTGGTACCTTTTGAGAGATACCAGAGGGGGTTTTCTTTGATTTGGATTTAAGAATTGCAGTTGTTTTGGCAGCTTTGGTAGGCAACTGTTTGGTCATTGTCACAGTTGCCATAGCTATGCCTGAAGTCAAAGAAATAGAAGGGTTTGGAATAGTTGAGAGTGTAGATGAACTTACCTCACTTACCTGAGGTGCCAGCATTACAGGAAAATAGAACATTGGCACATCCTTGTGATGGTTGGCTCTGTTCAGATCTGCAATGATTCTTCTCTCTTGAACCCAGCACGCTAATTTGTTGGTTGGGTTCTCAAGTACAATCTCTTCACAAAGATGGTTAGCCAAAAGCATAAAAAATCTAGCATAGTAAATATTCTTTCCTCTTTTGGCTAAGTCACCTAGTTTATAACCTAACTCATACACAACCAGATCACTTAAGTTGTAATATTTGTCTGTAACTAGCATGTATAGCATGTTAAGCATGGAAATGTTCACAGAATCAAAATTACTGATTTTTCCAGAAAAGACCTTAGTTACTACATCACACAAGTAACTCCATTCCTTCCTAAGACCTAGTCTTCTAATTTCACTTAGTTTTGCAGTAGGAAGTGCATAATGAATGGAATTTAGCATATTGACAATATCAGTGTCAGTGTGTGGTGCAGTAACATTGTTATCAGGAATCTTGAAACATGCTTTTATGACATCACTATTGATACTGAAAACATTACCTTTGATGGTCAGAGTGATGGTTTTGTCAGTAGAGTTGTAGATTGCTGTTGTCCACATCTCCTCAACAACTTCACAATAAATTGTGGGTGATTCCAGCATAGCAAAACTTAACTTGCAGTTCTTCACGAAGTCCATCATCTTATGATAGTCTTCAGATTGCTGAATCCCCTTATTGACCAAGGCAGTGAAGTTGTTCTTCTCATAGATGAACCCAGTCTGTGACATGATCTTTACTACGGGTGTCATTGTTAGGGAAGAAAAGCTTGAAGAGAAAGAGGATTTTTGCTTGAGAGAGAATGAAATAAGACAGTTAAATTTGAGAATGATAAAAAAATGATTAGAGTGAAATAGGCTTTTATACTTTGCTCAAACTCAACGAATAAAAATAATAAAGAGAAATAAATTACCCAATAGAAACTGCCTAAAATTACCGTTTTAAAATAAACTTTAAAAATTCCACCCATTATCCATCGTGTAATGCTTATAAACTGTAAGTATACTCGATGGATAATGTTCAGGGAATTAACGGTTAAGATTTAGACACTTCGACGGATGAGGATAAAATGTTATCCGTCGAGCTTTAAAATATTCCAGAAAAGTAATTGATTTTTATTTACAATTTGTATATCGACGGATGACTCAACCCGATGGATAATGGTCATCCGTCGAGAGACAAATTTTGACTCAGCCAAAATTTCATCCAAGACTAAAAATCAACTAAATTTCTGGCTTCATTTCAACTTGCAAGAATAATTCAGATAAATTCAAGAGTAATTAAGCATACCTAACTCACTTACCAACCTAGAAAAGGTGGATTCATCCAGTGGTTTGGTAAAAATATCTGCAAGTTGCTTCTCACTTGGAACAAAATGTAACTCTACAGTACCATTCATTACATGTTCCCTTATGAAATGGTACTTGATGTCTATATGCTTTGTTCTTGAATGTTGCACTGGATTTTCAGTGATGGCAATTGTACTTGTGTTATCACAGAAAATAGGAATCATTTCAACTTGCAAACCATAGTCTAGCAATTGATTTTTCATCCATAAAATCTGTGCACAGCAACTGCCAGCAGCAATATATTCAGCTTCAGCTGTAGAAGTAGAAACTGAATTTTGCTTTTTACTGAACCAGGACACAAGCTTGTTTCCCAAAAATTGACAGGTTCCTGTTGTGCTTTTTCTATCAATTCTGCAACCTACATAATCTGGATCAGGCTCTAGGTGCTTGCTTCAGTCCATAAAGTGCTTTCAATAGATAGTAGACATACTCTGGGAAATTTGGATCTTCAAAGCCAGGAGGTTGACTTACATACACTTCTTCCTCCAAATCTCCATTCAGAAAGGCACTTTTGACATCCATTTGATAGACCTTGAAATTGGCATGGGCTGCATAGGCTAAGAAGATTCTGATGGCTTCAAGTCTTGCAACAGGAGCAAATGTTTCATCAAAATCTATCCCTTCTTGCTGACAATAGCCTTTAGCAACCAATCTTGCTTTGTTCCTCACTACTATGCCATTTTCATCCATCTTGTTTCTGAATACCCATTTGGTGTCTATTGGATTCTTTCCTTTAGGCTTGGGTACCAGCTTCCATACTTTATTCCTTTCAAATTGGTTTAGCTCCTCCTGCATAGCTAAAATCCAATCAGGATCAAATAAGGCTTCTTCTACCTTCTTTGGTTCTTTCTTAGACAGGAAGCTGCTGTATAGACATTCTTCTTGAGTTGCTCTCCTGGTTTGAACTCTGGAAGAAACATCACCAATAATCAGTTCAAAGGGGTGATCTTTTGTCCATTTTCTTGGTTGAGGTAGATTATCCCTAGATGAAGAGACCTCAATGTTGTCTTGATGTGTGATTGAGTTTTGATTGCTAGAAACTCCCCCTGAGTTTGTGGATCTTTGATTTGAAATTGGGGTGCTTTCCATGGGTGATCTGCCTTGACTTCCTGCTCCTTTTGATAACCCGACGGATGGTGAATTTTGAGTACCGACGGATGAGGCAGGTTGTCTTCCGACGGATAATACAGATTGCTTTCCGACGGATGAAGCATTATGTAACTCGACGGATGTTGAGTTTTGTGCTTCATTTGTAGTAAATTTGTCTGCATTATCCTTAGACACTGTTTCTTGATCACTTTCATCATCACTTTCTTCACTGACCATCTCAACATTGTCGAATTTGAGGCTCTCATGGTAATCTCCATCTTTTAGTCCTTCAATCTTTTTATCATCAAACACAACATGTATAGATTCAACAATAATGTTGGTTCTTAGATTGTAGACTCTATATGCTTTACCAACAGCATATCCAACAAAAATTCCTTCATCTGCTTTAGCATCAAACTTCCCATTTTGATCAGTTTGATTTCTCAGAATATAGCATTTACAGCCAAAGACATGAAGAAAGTTCAGAGTTGGCTTCTTGTTCTTGAACAATTGATAAGGTGTCTTGCATTTTGCTTGATTAATCATAGATATGTTCTGAGTGTAGCATGCAGTGTTGACAGCTTCAGCCCAGAAATATGTTGGTAATTTTGATTCTTCAAGCATTGTCCTTGCAGCTTCAATAAGAGATCTATTCTTTCATTCCACTACTCCATTCTATTGTGGAGTCCTTGCTGCTGAAAACTCATGCAGGATCCCATTTTCCTCACAGAATGCTCTCATGACATAGTTCTTGAACTCAGTTCCATTGTCACTCCTGATTCTTCTAACTTTGAAATCAGGATGATTGTTAACTTGCCTTATGTGATTGATGATGATTTCACTAGCTTCATCTTTGGACTTTAGGAAATAGGTCCAAGAGAACTTTGAGAAATCATCTACAATTACTAGGCAAAATCTTTTCTTTGAGATTGACAAAACATTGACTGGTCCAAACAGATCCATGTGAAGCAGTTGCAGTGGTTCTTCAATTGCTGAATCAAGTTTCTTCCTGAATGATGCTTTAATTTGCTTCCCTTTTTGGCAGGCATCACACAGTCCATCCTTTGTAAACTCCACCAGAGGAATGCCTCTAACTAGCTCTTTCTTTACCAGCTCATTCATGGTCTTGAAGTTCAAATGGGATAGCTTCTTGTGCCATAGCCAACTTTCATCTTGACTTGCTTTACTGAGAAGACAAGTTACAGATTCTGCTTTATTTGAGTTGAAGTCAGCTAGATACACATTTCCTCTTCTCACACCAGTGAGAACCACTTTGTTGTTTTAATTATTAATCACAACACAAGTTTCTTTGTTGAAGGTTACTGAGTTGCCTTTATCACAAAGTTGGCTGATACTCAACAGATTGTGTTTGAGACCATCCACTAAGGCAACCTCTTCAATGATGACATTGTCCTTTGAAATCAAGCCATATCCCACAGTATAACCTTTGCTGTCATCTCCAAAAGTGATACTTGGGCCAGCTCTCTCTTCAAACTCTGTGAGCAGGGTAGAATCACCAGTCATGTGTCTTGAACAACCACTATCCAAGTACCAAAGATTCCTTCTGTTTCCCTGATTGCTTGAGGAACTTGTCTCTGTTTCATCAGACTTGGCCATAAGGGCTAGATTGACATAGCCGATCTCCTCATCTTCATCCAAACCATCAGCTGCCCAGTCATTCTCTTGTGTAATAAAAGCCCTTTCCTTCTGTTTGAGTAGATCAAAGTATTTTTGCTTATAATCCACAGACTCAAATCTCTTCTTACTAGAATCTGACTTTCTACACTCATTTGCAAAATGCCCTGCCAAGCCACATTTGAAACACTTAAATTTTGACTTATCCACCATGTTTCTATTTGGCTTGGCAGCTCCAAAGTTCTTCTTGAACTTGAGCTTGGCAAATCTTCTTGAAAGGAATGCTAGGTGCTCATCAATGTCCTCCATGTCATCTTGACTCAAAGAATCTTCACTTTCTGCAGCTAGCCCTTTACCCTTACTTTCACAGACCTTTGAAGTTGATTCCACAGCTTCCATCTTCACTTCCTTCTCCTTTTCCAGTTCAGCAACTAGTGCAATGGATCCTCCTTTCTTCTTTCCTCTCTCCATTCTTTCATCCTGCTCTATTTCAAGCTCATAGGTCTTCAGAATGCCATACAGTCTCTCCAAAGTAAACTCCTTATAATCTTGTGAGTTTCTCAATGAGACTGTCATTGGTTTCCATTCCTTTGGAAGAGATCTGAGAAATTTCAGATTGGAGTCTTTAGTCTGATAGACTCTTCCATGCAATTTAAGAGCATTTAGTAGCTTTTGGAATCTACTAAAAATGTCAGTGAGTGACTCACTTTCTTCATTGTGAAAATGCTCATATTGCTGAATCAGGAGCTGTATTTTATTTTCTCTTACTTGCTCAGTACCATCACAGATTATCTGTATTGTGTCCCAAACTTCCTTGGCAGTCTTGCAGTTGATGATGTTATCAAACATATCTGCATCAACACCATTGAACAGAATATTCATGGCCTTTTTATCTTTCCTGACTTGTTCAAGATCAGGATCAGACCATTCATGCCTTGGCTTTGGAACTGATGGTTCATTTCCTGTTGCAGCTCTCATTGGAACATGAGGGCCTCTTTCTATGCAGTCCACATAGGCCTCATCTTGAGAAAGCATATGAAGATGCATCTTTACCTTCCAATGATGATAATTATCTTTATCCAGAAAAGGAATCTTGATTCCAACATCTTTCTTGTTCATCTTGCTGAATTGTTTTGATCTTTAAACTCTTTGTAGATTAAGAGCTTGCTCTGATACCAATTGTTAGTCCCTTAACAATATAGCAAGAATTACAGAAGGGGGGTTGAATGGAATTCTTTATCTTTTTCTTGAAATAAAAATGTTCAACTCGATTATAGATATATCTGTTTTGATTAGCACAATGCGGAATATAAACTTTAATGAATCAAAACAAGAGTAATTAAAAACAAGAGTCTTTAAAAACTTTCTGGTGGATTTAAACAATTCCACCAGAGATATATATATTAATATATCGAGAGAACTCTGTGTGCAGAAATGCTCACAGCTGCTTTTACAAGATAGAACAACTAAGAACACAGGAAATGCTAAAGATAGTGCTTTACAAAGATTTCTCTGTATTTATTTTTTAAGCTTACTTAGTTTTCTCAGTTATTTTATATTTGCTACTCTCTTGGTTTATATGTATTACCAAGATTACAAAGTCAAAAGAACTGAATAAATATAAAATCTAACAGTCTTGATCTTTGCTGCTTTTTGTCCTCTATTACCCAGTTAATGGGCTTCCACAGTGTTTGTATCCAATCTCGACGGCTGTGTGTCAGCTTTCACTGTTCAACTGATGTTTGAATCTTGATATTATCATCCGTCGACTTTCAGATTATCCGTCGATGACTTACTTGATCATCCGTCGACTGCTATTTTGAACATCCGTTGAAAGTCATTTGATCATCCGTCGAAGCTTTGTTAAGCATCCGTTGATAGCTATTTTGGCACTTGACTTCATTTCACTTATACAGAATTACAAGACATTGCTTATGTACAGTTAATCAACCTATTCTGCATATCTAGTTAAAGTCAACATGACTTAAATGCTACTACAGATTCTATACAAAGGTGCATACAACACTGTGCTACAAACTTATCATTATATAAGCTACTCACTTGATGGATAATAAATTACTCATTCGTCGGTACTCAAACTGAGTTATCCGTCGGGACTATAATTCTTATCCGTCGAGTGCTACATTATTTCACTAAGTAAAATCTACTTAGATGTTTTGTTTAGGTAATCATCAAGTGCACAACATATTCACAACAAAAATTATTCCCTGTAATTATTATTTTGGGGCTTAATTATTTTAATTAAGGGATAAAAACACCCTTATTTGATTTTGGGGTATTTATTTTTCAAAAAGTATAAATAGCCTAATTAATTATTTTATTACATTTTATTTTTATTTAAAACAAAAATCAAGAACATAGTTTTGGGGGTAAGATTCTTGAACAAAACTTTGATCAATGATTTTGGGAGATTGGATGAACCGTTTTTGATGATTCTTGAACCAAATCAAATCTTGTTTCGAGCTCTTTCTATTCATACCAAAATCACGAGCTGAGGTTAGCTATTGATTAAAATTGATTTTTGGGTGTTTTTGGTTTAAATTCGTTTTTGGTTTTCTGTTGATCTTTGATTGATTCTGATGTTACAGATAGTTTTAAGATTATTATGGGAGTCGATTTAAGTATAAACTTGCACCGTTCTATTGCGAAATCATGTTGGTCGAGTTCTTGAGTTTTTGTGTTTTATTAATTCGAATTTGTGGACTTATCGTTGATGGTTCGATCAAATGATTATCAGTAATAGTTTACACGTATTCTGGGCTTCATTTCCGTAGCTAAAACGTTAATTTTGGTCCTGATTTGACGTAATTGAGAAGTTCGCCGGAGTTGTTCGAGGTCATCGGGATTAATGGCCATTTTGGCCGGATTTTGAGTTCTGTAACTTCGTTCTTCTTGTTGTTGACACCGTGATGTTGCTAAGTTGATGTGGTTCTGATTCAGCTTTAAAATTTATAACGACAGAGCTGTTTTTGGCTGTAACCAGACTCGCCGGAGTCCGGCGAACCGTGCCGGAATCTGGGTTCGTTCCAGAAACCGGCCGGTGTTCATGCCGACCCGGTTTCCCCCTCCTAACCCGGTTTCAACCCATCAAATAACCCGGTTCTGATTTTTAAAACCCTAACCCCCATTTCCTAATTTTGTTTCTGGGCATTTATTTTTAAAAATAAATCAAAATTTGAATTTTCTTTCCAAAAATGTATTTTTAATTCAAAAATGATTTAGTTAATTATTTTTTTTAATAATTAACTGAATTGATTTAATTCTAGAAAATTATTTTCAAAAATCCAATTTGATTTAATTATTTATATTTTATTTTAGTTAATTATTTATGGATTTAATTAATTGATTAAATCATTTAATCAATTAATTTTATTTATAAATAGCTAAATAAAGTATAATTATATATAATTAATTCAAATAATTCCTAAAAATTGTTTTAAGATTTTAAAAATAATATTTTGGTATTTAAAAATCAATTAATATTATTATTAATTGATTTATTCCCATTTATTCTTATTTTATTCGTTTATTCCGTTTAATACGAAACGAACGCCTCTAGACTCAGAAAAATATTCCGCTTTCATTAAAAATACTTTCGAGACCCAAATTCTTTTGTTTCGGAAAGTTGCTTGTTTTACGAATCTTTTTGAGTCGATTTTTGATCGACAAATACTGTTATTGACCCGATTTCAGTTTTAAACGTATCGAGTCGAACCTTTTGGCGAACCGAGTCATATGTGATGTGAATTATGTGATACATGAGTTACGTGTTTACATGCTATGTGAATTTGTGCATATGTGGGTCAAAAGTCTTCTGTTTGACTGTTTCCTTTATGTGTGGGGTATCGTATGGGTAGACAATAGGGTTTTGACGCGCAGTTCATCGAGTAATTATCATTTAGACGATTAAAGTTATATCTCTTAATTATAGATGAGGATCATTCGAGTTGATCAGTACAAGGCATTGGATAAAGAGTGCGATAGAATGGTTTTGGATATCTGGCTTCTAGCAATCGTGGGAGCAGCATATCAGTGAAGTGTTGAAAAGAAGGACGGTGATGTTTTGAGACAGAATGCCAGAATAGATGCGTCTTTACGAGTGTGACTAACTGCTAAAAACCAAAGGCAAGTATGCCTATCATCACTTATTCTTCAAGTGATATTTATTTTAAATCTTCTTATGCAAGTATTGTTTTCCCTATTCTCAGTTCTGAATAGATAAATGTTTTACATATCGCTGAAATAAATGATTCTGTTTATACAAATACTCTTCTGCTATTATATGTTCAGAATAGCTAAGTGATTTTACTTATCAAATGAATGGATTTATTAATGTTTTGGATTTTGAGCAAGATGACGTTGTTTTGGTTTTTCTGCCCAAGTAATGGGCGAATAAATGTTTATAAGGGTGTCGAGTATTATGACCCCTTTTAATAAAATGTTTTAAGATTGGATGGTTGCTTAAGAGGCCGTGGCGGCGGTCCAGCGGAGATTTAGGTATTATACAGGATATAATACCTTTAGGCCGATATGTGCCTTGGGTGCCCCATTTGTTTAGTTGGATATGCTTCGGCATACCGGTGTTGCTCCGCGGCTGATCACCGGCGGCAACATACCGTCGTTCGAGGATTCCAATCTAAATTATTATATTATTTTTGATAATCTTATAAGGAATGTATTATCAACTGTTTTAGTTTGGAATAAAGGTGGAATACAGTTTTGATTCGGTTGCTGACTGATTTTGATATTTAAGTTGTTGTTAAATATCAAATGTGGTATTAATGCAGATGATTGATGATTGAATAAAGTTTATGATTCAATCCATAATCATTATTTCTGTTATTGTTGTTTACGATATTTCCGTAAACACTGTTTTACGAGTTTTATTCTCGTCAAGATTCAAAGTATTGCTGAAGCATTTCCCTCGGAAATATTAAAAAAAAGAGTTTTGAATACAAGGAGAAACAATTATCCGATTCTACAATAAATTTTCTGTTTCAGCAATTATGATTTTAAAAATGCTCTGCTCTAATGCAGATGTCGATTTTATACCAAAACGACCATGTATATGCTACAATGATCTTGCTGAGCATTTCTTCCGCTCATACTTGCCTGTTTTTAAATTTAACCTCCAGTGAGGATTAGCTTGCGCTGTTTAGCCGCGTAATTCAAGGAAGCAAAGAAGAAGCTCTTGGAAGGTGGTTGGTCCAGGGTTTGCGGGTTAGTATAAGTTCTATTGTATAAAGTTATTTATATTATATTATTTTATACTTGTGTATTTTATAGTTGGGCCTAGTATACTTCTTTTCGAAGTTATACTAAGGGGTTTAGCCTTGAGATTGGAATTTATTGAAAAGAGTTTTAAAAGAAAGTGAAAAATTTATTTATGGAATTTGGATTTCTTGTTTCTAGAATTGTAACCTTAAAAGATCTTGGATTAGTTTAGGGTCATAAATGATAAATATCTTCCACTGGCATTTATTTGTTGATTAAACAGGTTATTTTGGATTGAGGTTTCATAGTGACAACTAAATCCCTTGACCCAGGATTTGGGGGCGTTACAATTGCAATCAGGCAAAAGCATAGTGCATTATACTCGATAATCTATTTGTGTTTCTGTTCTTACCTGAAGCAAGATTGTTGTAGTGTTTCAAAACCATCAAAGAATTGTCCTGCTCCTATTTGAAAATACAATCACCCATTAGTGTCAATGAAATCTCTTTTCCAATTGATTTTAAAGTTTTAATCCTGTATATTAACAAAGTCTTAATGTAAAAAATATAAATTGCTTAGATTTGTGTTACGGTGACTAAGTTCAAGTTCTAAATCCATAACCCCAATTTGCAAAGCCTAACTTTAAAATATAAACTCATAACCTAAATTGGACGGATAATTATATTAATACAAGTAATTCATAGCAATGATTTTATAAACTTTGATTAACATTGAATATACGAAAGATAATATGGCAAACGTGCATATTAAATGTGAGTACAAATTAAATATGAAAATGGAAGAATGAGTAGTTACAAAGTAAACTAAAGTTAACATAATCATGTATCATCTTCAAGAAACTCTTAGAGGCTCAATCTAAATAAGAACAGAACCGAATAACTTCCTTCTCGGTAAAAAAGAGGCATACCTCCATTGATGAACTTCGTTGGTATTGTGTAGTTTGCATAATCAATCAACTTTGTAAGCGTATAGGATGTTTGACGGTTTCTTGATGGTTTCTTCTCTGTTTCAACAAGATATTATCAATTGCCTAATTGTAAACAAATTATATTATATTTTAAGTTACTTTTATGTTTCAAGATATATCAGATGTAGCCCAAATGTAAACCACCTAAATAATAAGAGTTTTACATTTTTCAGCTTTGATATAAATTCAATATCAAAGCATTACATTTATAATTTTTTAAAATTAGAATATATTTCTAAATTTTACTTAAAAATATAATGTTTAGTTATAAACATATGTTATTGTTCTATATGGAATTCCAAACGGATTACTTCTAAATTACATTTATGAATTTAGATTTAGATTTAAAGTTACAATTTTGGAAAAATAAATAAATTGTTAATGTATAATTTAAGGATGGTATATAATTTAAGTTTTTAATGCATTAATTTCCTTTAAATATTGTTTGGCATTTACTATATTCTAATTAAATTCACCATGGATAAACTATTCTCATTTTTGATCAAATGTATTTTAAATTAAATATAAGATATTGATAAAAAAATTATAAAGACCGGTATTTCTAAACCTTATCTATATATAATTGTGTGTTTATAATTCAGATTTAAATTGTGTGGAATTATAAATGTGGGTGATCTATATGTTGAGTGCCTATCAATTAAATGTTTAATGTATTAGTTTATATATATAAATTTTTGAAAGAAAAATCTTATTATTTAGTATTTTTAAATGGTAACCAAAAGTATTTCATTCTATATGAAAAATCGATTTTTAAAAATATTTTAACAACAAATTTTCAAATCTTATATCATTAAATTTCTAAAATCATAAGCTATTTTATAATATAAATTTTGTGATTTATGGAAGTGCATTTATATTTATAGAAATTGTTTTATATAGATTAGTTAATTTTTAATTTGCAATTTACTTAGTTGCCCATGCATGCATTTTGCTCCCAACTCAAGTTAAGGGCAAACTTGGAAATTCCAACCCCACTAACTACTACTTCACTAACCAAGTGACTTCTTTATCCTTGCATGCAAATTGTCACAAGCTTGCTAGAAGGTCACTTTTGTGAGTTCTCAATTCCACTCACATTTTAGTCAAATTAAAATCAAAAACCAAAGACAAGTGGTGATCATTCTCTCCACCACATCACACTCACTCTCCCTCCTCTCCTCTCTTCTCCCTCTCTCAGCCCTCTCTCGGCTCACTCTCGGCCGAAGCCCCCTCCCCCCTTTCTCCTTCATTTTTCATTCAAACATCCACCCTCCATTAAGTAATCTCACTTCCCATATATTGTTCATTTATACTCCAAAGAGTTTATGATGAAAAATCTATGTTTCAAGCTTGCATGGTAGTGTTTTGTTAAACTCAAACTGAACACCCTTGATTCTTGTGAATCTAAGGCTTTCACCATGAGATATATTATCTTGGGGTTGAGAATGGCTAGGCATGAGTGTGTCACACTTGTGCAAATGTTGTTTTCACCCTAATCCATTCGGTCATGACTTGTTAGGAGCCGAATGGATGGTGTTTTTATTGCCTTGTTGATTTTTGTGTGTTTATGTGATAATAGCTTGGTTTTGGAAATAAAAACTTGATAAAACTCTTTGCATGCTAAGTGATCACATTAGTTATGGTTAATGTTAGGCTTGCATGTTGATTCTATGATGAAATTTATATGGAAACCATATTTTTTTTGCTTGTAAGTTCGAAAGCATGCATGTATAGGTTCAACTCATGATTTCCGAAAGTTCTTGATTATTTGGATTGATTTTTGTTAATAAACTCTAATTTCAGTTGATTTAGGATATTAATTATGATTTGTGCTCCTTTTTATATGATTTTGATTCGTATATATGGAGGATTTAAGTGGCTATTTTCGAAATTGTGATGACTTGTAATTAGTATATTATTTTGACTCTTGTTTTGCTATATTGCACTTTAGGAAAGGATGATCTCCATTAGTCCAATATTATGTATGGGAGTATTAGTTCATTAGTTTACCTTGGTTGAGGTTTAGTTTGGGTTTTGTTTGATGTTTGGTTTGGTTTGTCAAGCGGGAAATCATGGTGGAAAGGGTACATTAAATTCTGCAGATTTTCAGTTTGGTAACATGAGGTTTAGGGTGAGATTTGACCTTATCATTTTAATGAACTTTGAATACCAAGTCACCAGGAGCCATTACTAGGGGTATACTTCAAATTCTAGATGTTTGTTAGAGGTTTGTAGGTTGTTTGGTTAGGTGCACGAGTGAAAACACTAAATCTGTCCAGCAGGGAACAGTTTTGCTGCAACCTAGAAATGAGGAGTTTTGACCATGTCATGGGTATGCCCTCACTAGTCCTTGGTTGGCCTTAGTTAGAGGGAGTGTCAGAGGTGTTTTTCCAGCCATAGTTCATAGGAATTGAGTTAAAAACAGGTGTCATAAGTTAGTGCAAATCAGGACACTTTTCTGTCTAGAAAACAGGGGAACCTTGGACTTTAAGCTTAGGCCTAGGGAGGCCCAAGCTAGGCCTTTGAGTCACACCAAGTTTGGGAGTTACCTTATGATCAGAAGAGTCTAGTGTAGAAGTTTGGAAGGTTAAATTGTGGTGTTAGGGTGTCAATTGTACTCAAGAAACCATTGATGTCATCCTGAAATCACTATATAGAGCACATTTACTTAACATCTAGTTTTAGAGCACTTATGAGTGAGGCCTAGGTTGATCACCATAGTTGTAAGATAGTATAAGGTCATTATATTTTAGGTCCTAGGTCAGGGTGAATAGGAACTTGATGCTTTAGAATAGGCACCTCGAGTTATGAGGTCAATATTAGGAGTTTTGACTAGTTTAGCATAACTAAGTGACTTGAGTAAGTGGAGTGAGATCATCCAAGCTTAGTGATGCAATATAGTGTGATTATATATTATTATTATGTACTTAAATGTGTTATGTAAGCATATGTGGCTATGTGAACTATTATACTTATAAGGTAATTGTAAGCATGTATGTGTATATAGGCCTAATTGCCAATGTGCGTAATTCCGGTTTATAATTAGGTTGAGTTGGTGAGAATATATTATAATGAGGTTATTATTATTTTGTGTAGGCTCTCGAGACGAGGGTAAACTTGCCATTAAAGTCGAGTAAAACTCCCAGTTGTTCCTGCCTTCCAGTCAAGTCAAGCCTTTCTCAAGGCAAGTGTTTCAACCTATCTTTTTGTTTACACTGCAAGTGTGTGTTAACCTAGCTTTTATATATGATGCGAGTATTCTAATTCACCTTGATATACATGTATACATGACCCAAGTGGTTTCAAATCTATCTTTCTTATTATATACAAATGCCATGAACCCTCAAGTATCTATTGCAAGTAGTTTAACTTTACTTGGAGATTGTTATGCAAGTAATTCAAAAGTTATACATGCTAGTATACCAAAGTAATGGTGATGCTGAACCCTGTATAAGCTATACTTGGTAACCTTATCTCGACACCTAAAAGTCAGTTATTCCTCAAAGTTGTTCATATATGCTTGATAACTTTATTCTTATCATTAACCCATAATACCCTATTATACTTTGAACTGATGCTTACCTTTCTTATATTTTAATACCTATGTCTTACTTGAACCACTATATTGAACCTAATTTGACTTAGTTCCTTTATACTATTTAAAAATCCTGTTAAACCTTATTACCAAATCCCTTGTGAGTAGAACTTTGTAATTCCATTCGATAAGGTATCAGTCTAATTGATCACGGCCTTAATATTTACTGAACTTATTCCATGTGCTTCGAAGTTGATCTAGAACCTTTGATAAAGACGTTCACTGTTTAAGAAATTAACTGTCACTTGGCATCAATTTTTAAAATAAAAATTTAAAAGTGGATTTTCAGTCCCAAAGGGGGACGAATGTTTTCTTTAAATAGTGGACCTGGACTGAGACGCAAGTCCTTTCCGCTTTTAAGTTATAGGCTTAAAGGTTGCTTAGGGATCCCATTAATGTTCTAGAATCCAACGAGGTTCGGGATTACTTCGCAGCTGATCACCGGCTGTAATCCGTAGTGTCATAAAATGGTTTTGATAAAGAAATGGTTTTTAATGGTTTTGTTACAAATAAAAGATGCCATCACTTTGAAAGTTTATCTCTTATTACTATATTGTTGAATCTTTCATTTCCATTGTAATTTTTATTTTTTGTTTATGTATACTATAGCACTTGTTGAGCATTTGGCTCACTACTTGCTTTCACCCTGATATTTCAGCTAGCAGATATGGTTAGATTCAAGCAGACAGCACGTAAGACTTGTGATGTCGATTCGTATGTTCGAGCTCTTGTAGATTAGTGATCTTTTGTGTGAGGACTCGATATTGAAATCAGGTTGAAATAGTTAATAGTATTGGGCTGTTCCAAACCCTAAACTGTAAGATCTTGGATTTGGTGTATTTATTTTATTTTTTTAACTATTGTAATTATTCGTATAGTGTCTTTTGTTAAAGTTGGGGCGTGACAGGTTTTTAATATCAGAGCTATGGTTTAGAGTCCCTGGACAGCCCAAATAGGTTATAGGATATATACATAGGTTATAGAATATTATGCGAGAGTGTAAGTATAGGATATTTGAGTCATCCGCTAATAATTCTCTTATATATATCTATGCACTCTTTGCAGCAAAGGGCACATTCCTCCTCATCCTCTGAACCATCTGACACAATTTCTTTCTCCGTGTATGCTGAGTTGAGGCGTGATTTCGATAGGCTTCAGGGAAAGTACGATCGATTGTTAGAGCGATTGAAGAATGTGTATCCGGACAACTGATATTATGGAGGAAAGCCTAAGGAGCAGATGATTGCGAGACTTGAGACCTTGGTTCAGTACGTTAACACTAAGCTTGATAAGATGCCACCGCACCGAGACCGTACCAGCCAGTATACTATCCAGATGATTGCGGATGAGCTCTAGAGTATCGTGAAGACGCTTCGTGAGGAGAAGACTACCGGACCCTGTTCTGATGGAGTGGAGCCTTAGTTCTTTCCATTATCCACTTTTCATGTTGTAGTGTTGTTAGACTTTGTAGAATTCCCAGTTTTTTCCTTTAAATTAAGCATGTTATCCCTAGATTCAGACTCTATTTTGATCTTGATGTACCTTGACCTTGATTTCGATAATTATGTACTATCATTCTACTTGCTTTCAATTGTTCTTACGCCTTATATGTATCACCCTTAATATTGTTTAATTTGAAACCCGATCGTATATGTGAATATAATGACTTATGACACCCTAACCTTGAATTATCTGTATTGTTCAAACCTGTTTTGATATAACTTTTATTTCAAGATCATGCCACCTAAAAAGAAGAACCCGACAACAACTTCTACCACAGATCCTAATATTCTTCGATTGCTGGAAACCTTACAACAGCAAACAAATGCTATAGCTCAACAACAAAGAACTCTTCAACAAAAATTTGAAAACCAAGATAACCGTGAACCACACCGACCACCTGATCCACCAGTACCACCTCGACAAGTTGTCACTTTCAAAGCTTTTCAGAATGTGAATCCACCTGCATTTCATGATACTACTGATCCAGTAATAGATAATACATGGATTAAGGAAATGGAAAGAGCTTTTGAATTGGTTCAGCTAGGAGAAGATGAGAAGATGCCATATGCTACTTACTTTCTGAAAGGTGAAGTCATTTATTGGTGGGATTCAGTGAAAGCTATGGAGGCAAATCAGCCCATTTCTTGGGAAAGGTTTAAGAAGTTATTTCTGGAAAAGTATTACCCTAAGTACATGTAGAATCAGATGGAGCTTAAATTTCTTGAATTAAAGCAAGGAAGTATGTATGTATTGGAGTATGAGAAGAAGTTTACGGAGGTGTCAAGGTTTGTGATGAAGTATGTGAACACTGAGGAGGAAAAAGCAAAGAGGTTCCAACAAGTATTAGAGCCTTGGATCAGAGATAGAGTGTCTATGTTTGAACTTGATACTTATGCTGGAGTAGTATAGAAAGCTGTTATGATTGAGAGTAATGGGATACAATCAAGGAAAAAAAGGATAACAAAAAGATAAAGTTCCATTTTATAGAGAGAAGTCTGAAGCCGGAAGCTCACAAGAAAGGAGTGTGAAAAGGATTGGATTCCACAAAGGTGGAAATTTTCAGAAGAAGGGAAATTTGAATAAGAGACAGGATCCTAAGGGGAACAGCAAGTCAAGCCAAGCACAAGTTGGAGAAAATAGATTTCAGAGACCAGAGTGCAAGCATTGTGGAAAAAGACACCCAGGAGTGTGTAATAAGCTGAACATGACATGCTATAGATGCAACCAGAAGGGACATTTGGCTAATGAGTGTAAGGTACCGAAGCCGGGAGTTACATGCTATAAGTGTGGAAAGACTGGACATATAGCTAGGGAATGCAAGTCAACTGTACCAGTCAAAGCTTTAATGAATGTGACAAGTACTAGTGCACACATGCCCGCTGAGGTATTGGCATTACCTCCACCATCTACAGCAACTCCACAAGCAACAGCAAGGATATTTGATTTAAAGATGAAGGACGCTGTTCAGAATTCCGAGGTGATAGCAGGTAAACTTTTAATGAATAATGTTGAAGCTAAGGTATTGATTCTGGAGCTACTAGATCTTTTATATCAGAAACTTTTGTTGATAAACTTGAATGCGATAAAATGACCTTGAATGAGGTAATAGATGTGGTAATTGCGAACCAAGAGAAGATTCTTGTGAGTCAATTTTGTCCTAAGTGTGAGATTGATATTTCAGGACATAAATTTTCAGCAGAATTGATACTTTTCAAGTTAGGGGAGTTTGATATAATCTTAGGCATGGATTGGTTAGGAGAGAATAATGCTCAGATAAATTATAAATCCAAGAAAGTGTATTTAAAGACGGAAAGTGGAGATAAAGTGGTATTTAAGGGTCAAAGGCAAGAGCGACTATTTCTTACAATTGTCCAGGCTAAGAAACTGCTTAGAAAAGGTTGCGAATAATTCCTAGCCTATGTAGTAGATTCAGAAAGAGAGAGCCTTGGCATGGAAGATATTCTCGTAGTCAACGAATTTCCAGATATGTTTCCAGATGAACTACAAGGTTTACCGCCCGATCGACAAATTGAGTTTGAGATCAACCTTGCTCCATTCACGAAACCAGTTTCGAAGGCACCTTATAAAATGGCACCAGTAGAAATGAAAGAGTTGGCGAGCCAGCTACAAGAATTGTTGGATAAAGGAGTGATACGGCCAAGTACGTCGCCATGGGGAGCACCTGTTCTATTTGTAAAGAAGAAGGATGGAAGCATGAGATTATGTATAGACTATGAGGAGTTGAATAAGATGACGATTAAGAACCGTTACCCGCTACCGAGGATAGATGATTTATTTGATCAGCTGAAAGGAGCTAAGTGTTTTTCCAAGATTGATTTAAGATCAGGATACGATCAATTGAAGATCAAAGCAGACGACATCCCGAAGACAGCATTCAGGACAAGATACGGACATTATGAATTCTTACTGATGCCTTTTGGGTTGACTAATGCCCCTGCAGCATTTATGAATCTGATGAACCGAGTATTTAAAAAGTATTTGGACAAGTTTTGAAGGGTTTTTAGCACATAAACGCAATGAAAACGTAAATTTAAATCTTAAAAAAAAACTGAAACCCTCCGCAGGATCCATGCGAAAAATAATATTTAATTCGTAGTTCAGTATGTTTACCTTAAGAAGCTTTACGTTAATGGAAAGATGGAGGTCTTTAATAGCGATCCAAGAACGATGAACGGAAATCCCTAGCAGCTGCTCCTCAAGTATGAAGCACTCCACCGGTATCCACCAAGAGATCAATGTAATGGAGGAGGAAGAGGTTGAGAGAATTAGTTGCCTCCCTCTATTTCTACTTTAGATTAGGGTTTTTATTTGGGTTGAGGCAAATAGGGTTTATAATAGTATATTTATAGGCAAAATTTTCAGCTGAAAATTTTCCATAAAATATTATTATTATTAACCCTTTAATTGATTATTCTTATTAACCAATTAACTAATAATTAACACACCTTTTAATCATTAATCCCTTTTCTAAACACTTCAGAAAAATAATTCTCTCACTTGATATAATTTCCAAAATTAAATTCTTAATTAATAATATTAAGAATTAATTAAATCTCATTTAATCAATTATTAAATCTGCTAATTAATTATTTATTTCACAAATAAATAATTACCAGCCATTATTAATTAATTCCTCCACCATTAAATCATTCTCTTTTATGGTGTGACCCTGTAGGTTCAATATTAATTCGGTAGTACAAATAAATAATAATAAAACTATTTTATCATTATTTATATAAATTCTCTAATTCATTAAATATGATTAATTAATAAATTAATCATATTTATTCTACATCGTGAGGGATACTTCTCAGCATATCGCGACTATCCGGATAATACGAATTCACTGCTTAGAATACCAAGAACCTATTCAGTGAGTAGTTACCGTACAATCAATTTCTTCTACCCTGCAATGTCACGATTAAATACAAGGCATGGAACTTGTGTCAAGCCTATCTTATTTAATCATTTGCTTTCCCATTCACCATGCTTAGTTCTATTTAATGTAAATTAGAAACTCCTTTCTAATTTCATTCACTCTGGCCAGAGATTCCTGAACTAGCATAAGTGGATCAGCATTGAACATTCTCTTCCTTCACTGGAATGGGTAGATCCTTTATTGATCATACACTATCTTCGTGTACAAATTCCTATACCCAGTAGAGCCCTTATAATTGTCCCTGGAGACTAAGAACTAAACCAAAGCATAGTTCAGTGTACACA
This sequence comes from Apium graveolens, assembly GCF_009905375.1. Lineage (NCBI taxonomy): Eukaryota > Viridiplantae > Streptophyta > Magnoliopsida > Apiales > Apiaceae > Apium > Apium graveolens. The sequence continues at coordinate 149,532,402 of NC_133652.1, forward strand.
AGATGACTATGATGACCTCAAGTCTAAGGATACTTGTACAACTATCACTATGTGAACAACTGCTGACATGTGAGTGAACTCTATCAGTTGTTCAGCTGTGTGAGTCATGTTCAGTGAACTTATTCTATAATAAGCACCTACATACTAGCTATACTGTCACCACACAAATGTCTATGAGAACAGACATCCTTCATAATGAAGCAAGCATAGTATGTACCGATATTTGCGGATTACTAATTACCAGTTAGTAATCCTACGACCAGGAAATATTTAAGTTTAGAGTTATCATCTTTTAGGTCTCATTATTATGATCTCATCATAATCCATAAAAAGCTTTACTCTAAACTATGGTATATCTTATTTAAACACTTAAATAGATAAAGCCCGCAATAAAACCAAAACAAGTCTTTTATTAATATCAATGAAATCAAAACAGATTACATAAAAGTTATTCCTAAATCATCATACATGATTGGACTTAGGAAACATCTCTTTCAATCTCCCACTTGTACTAAAGCCAATCACTCTGGTATCTATTACCCATCTTGTCTTTATGACGATCAAAGAGACTTTGAGAAAGTGGCTTTATGAGTGGGTCTGCTACGTTGTTATGTGTGTCAACTCTCTTGACGTCTCCTCTTTCAATACAATATAAGAAATATTACCGCGCTCCCACTAACCTTTTTGTAGACACATGGTTCATCTATGTTTTTTATAAAACCAAACTCTTTGATTGTCTCATCAAAACGGATGTTCCATCTACGAGAAGCTTGCTTTAAACCATATATGGTTCACAGCAGCTTACACACTATGTGTTCATTTCCCTTGGAAAGAAAACCCTCTGGTTGTGTCATATACACTTCCTCTTCAAGTTTCCCATTAAGGAAGGCCGTTTTCACGTCCATTTGCCAGATCTCATAGTCGTAGTAAGCAGCAATCGCAAGCAAAATCCCAATTGATTTTAACAGGGCTACATGCAAAAAAGTTTCATCAAAGTCAATCCCTTGCCTTTGTCTGAATCCTTTTACCACGAGTCTGGCCTTATAAGTCTCCACCTCCAATCTTTCTTTTGTATACCCACTTGCACCCAATAGGCTTAACACCTTCAGGCGCCTAAACCAGAGTCCATACTTGGTTGGTATACATAGATTCCATTTCGGATTTCATGGCACTATGACATTTCTCTGAGTCAACACTACTCATAGCCTCATTATAGGTCACAGGGTCATCATCATCAATGATTGACAACTCATTGTCATTCCCAATGACAAGGCCATAATACCTCTCAGGTTGGCGAGACACTCTCCCTGACCTACGAATGGGCTGTTCCACATAAGGTTGTTCAGTCTGAACAGGTGTTTCCACTTGATCCGTAGTAGTTTGTGCTTCTTGAACTTCATCAAGTTCAATTTTGCTCCCACTGTTTCCTTCAAGAATAAACTGCTTTTCCAAGAAGGTAGCATGTCTAGAGACAAACACCCGATGATCGGTATAAAAGTAATACCCTAAAGTCTCTTTAGGATATCCCACAAAATTATATTTTACAGATCGAGATTCCAGCTTATCTGGGTCAACTTTCTTGACATAAGTTGGACATCCCCAAATCTTAACGTATTTAAGAATCGGTTTCCTTTCTTTGCATATCTCATATGGAGTTTGAGGAACAGATTTGGAAGGCACCTTATTCAGTAAATATGCTGAGGTTTCTAATGCATAACCCCATATGAATACTGGAAGATTCGCATAGCTCATCATGGACCGAACCATGTCTAACAAAGTTTGATTTCTCCTTTCAGATACCTCATTCAACTGTGGAGTATATGGAGGAGTCCACTGGGAGACTATACCATTTTCTTTGAGATAAGCTAGAAACTCTCCATTCAAGAATTATAATACTATGTTTGGTTTGTTTCTCCACTTCATACTTATATTCTTTGAACTTTTCAAAGGCTTCAGACTTGTGTTTCATCAAATACACATATCTGAATCTAGATTGATCATCTATGAAAGCAATGAAGTATGAAAATCCACCCATGTCTTGCGTAGACATTTATCCACATACATCTGTGTGTACCAATCCTAGCAAATCTGCAGCCCTCTCTCCATGTCCACTAAATGGAGATTTGGTCATTTTACCCAATAAACAAGACTCGCATGTAGGATATGATTCAAAATCAAAAGGGTCAAGTAACCCTTCCATATGCAATATCCGCAGTCTATTTTCACTAATATGACCAAATCCGCAGTGCCACAAGAAAGTGAGATTTTCATCATCCCTTTTTCTTTTATTAGTATGTTCAATTTGTAGTAAATTATGCTCTACGTCACATACATACAGACCATTGTTTAATATACCACTTCCATAAAGAACATTATCTCAAAGAATTGAACATTTATTATTCTGAATAACAAACGAAAATCCAGCCAAGTCTAACATGGAATAGAAATAATATTCCTCACAATCGAGGGAACAAAATAACAATTATTTAGAACAATAGTCTTGCCCGTAGGCATATGTAAATGAAATGTTCCTACAGCTTCAGCAGCAACTCTTGCTCCATTTCCCATCCGTAGAATCACCTCCTCTTCTTCAAGAGTCCTACTTCTCCTTAGTCCCTGCAACGAAATGCAAATATGAGAACCACAGGCGGTATCTAATACCCAAGTAGAAATTTGACTTAGTGACATATTAACTTCGATCATGAACATACCTGAATCAGAAGCGGTAGTCTCACTACCCTTCTTCTTCTTCAATTCTGCAAGATAAACCTTGCAGTTCCTCTTCCAGTGCCCCACCTTGTTATAGTGAAAGCAAACAACTTTGCTCTTAAGGTCTTCAGCTTTTGGTGGAACCGGCTTTTGCTCACCTACTTTCTTCTTCTTGGAAGGGTTCTTCTTCCTTTTCTTAGGATTGGAACCTTCACCAATTAGAAGAACAAAACTCTTCTTAGGGGGAAAATTCGATTCCGCAGCCTTCAACATGCTGTGGAGTTCAGGCAGGCTGACATCCAGCTTATTCATGTGAATGTTCACAACAAACTGCGAGAACGAACTCGGAAGTGATTGCAAGACCAAATCTTGGCTCAGCTCCCCATCCATGGTAAAACCAAGTTATCCAAGACGTTCAATCAAATTGATCATCTTAAGTATATGGTCATTCACAGATGATCCCTCAGACATCCTACAACCGAACAGTTCCTTCGATATCTTATATCGAGCTGTCCTCCCTGCCACAGCATACAACTCTTATAGATGCATAACGATAGTGTGAGCATCCATGAAAGGCATATGTCAGAGCCTATTTGTTTATTCGAGGATTTAACTCAACTCAAATAAGGATGTAACAAGTAAATAGTAGTTCTATCGTTAGAGAGATCTCTCAAAGTAACATATGTCAAAGGATTAAGTAACATTGTTCATCTACAGACTTGAGGACTTAATTCACTGGAAGAAGCTCAAGAAATTGATCAAGCCTCAGTGATATAAATCAAGATTGTGGAGTTAATCAAGTGACAGAGATCTCGTCAGGGTATCAATTAATTACAGGGATTTAATCTAAAGAAAATCAAGACATGAAGAAACATCACAGATGTTAGTCATTCATGAACCAGACAGTACATCGAGTGTCAACATTGAAGTGGTGAAATGGATTCATAAGTTTCAGTGATTTTCAGCAGATTGTCAGAAGAGTGGTTGTTGTTCAAGATTAGTATTAATTCTCTATTAATTAATTAAGTCATATAATTTAATTAAGAAAATAAATTAAATCTGCAAAGATTAATTTATTGATTATTTAAATTAATTGGTTAATTAATTATGAATTAATATTATGCATTTTTCAGAAATGATTTTGAATTAATATTCAAAATTAAATCAGCAAGACAAATATTTGAACTGGTATGACAATTGGATTGTCATACTGAAAGTCTTTCCAAGCCTTTTTAGATAGTCCTACCGAAAGTTCTACCAGTTCAATCGATTGTCCTACCGAAAGTTCTACCAGTTCAATCGATTGTCCTACCGAAAGTTCTACCAGTTAAAAGGATTGTCTTGCCAAGCTAAAAGGATTGTCTTGCCAGTTAAATCAAGGATTGATTTAATATAAAAGAACTGAAGCTGATTTTCAACAGAAGACAGAGCATTGAATATCAAAATCACAGAAGAGCACAGAACAAAGAAAATAGCAGAGAACTTATTGCAATTTCTCAGATCATTAATTTCTAGTATTCATTGTTAAATCTAAACCACTAGAAATCCTTTTCTTGTTCTTGTGTAACTATCTAGCGGATCAAAATCCCTAGAACTTAATCTCAAATTGCTTTTAGCATTTGATCCATTTTATTTCAAAAATAGAAAAAGTTCATGTCGAATTTATTCTAGATTTGGAATAATTTATTTGAGATTAATCCCTTGTAAACGATACCGTTGTTGTAACACCTTTCAAGTTTAATAATAGTTTTATTTAACTTGAATTTTGTTTCACTTTTTTATTCCGCATTTTATTCGATTAAACGGTATAGTTTGTATTCAACCCCCCTTCTACAAACATATTGAGACCTAACAATTGGTATCAGAGCCTTATGATTAACGAACAAATCAAGATCCTAGACTTTTGTGATTCTTCCACTCCTTGAATTTTTATTTACTCAAAAATTCATAATGACTACACAAAAAGTTGGAACCGTTAAAATTCCACTATTCGATAAAGAAAATTATGTTATGTGGAAGAAGAAGATGCTATTATTTTTACAAGTTGCAAATCCCAAATATCTGGAAGTGTTAAAGAAGGGTCCAAAAATTATGATGGTTATTGAACCAGAGGTAATAGAAAATGATGTTGTGATTACCCAAACTAGAACTTATGTAAAGAGTCCTGAGGATTTTTCTCCTGCTGAAAAAGAAGAAGCCTCCCTGGATGCTAGCCTTCAATTAATTTTAGTTGATTCCCTTGATCCCTTGATGAATAGACATGTGATGAACTGTAAAGATTCCAAACACATCTGGGAAACTATTGAGGTGATTAATGAAGGCATAGAGGAAGTTAGGGAGAACAAGTTAGAGATCCCAACCTCTGAGTATGAATACTTTAAATCCAATCCAGGAGAAGGAATCACTGAAGTGTTTGAGAGGTACAATGCATTGATCAACAACCTGAACATAAATGGTAAATACTATTCAATCAGGGAGGTCCTAATGACCAATGATGGTAAGTACATAAACTAAACAAATACGCCGAGTCCCCTCATCTCGAACATAGAATCACTGCCATAAGAGAAGCAAGAGATCTGAGTGAGATTTCTTTGGAAAGGCTCTATGGTGTGTTAAAAACCTATGAGTTGGAGCAGATTCAGTAGAAGGAAGTCTACGGGAAAGGAAGAGTGGTCAGCACGTCTACTGCTCTAGTAGCTGAAGAACAACAACAACCACAACAACAACAACAATCTCAACAGTCACAGAGAATGGTACAGTCTTCCAAGGCTGAAGAAAATGTGATAGTAGCAGAATTTGATCCTCCTACTACAAATCAATCAGGAGATGATTTTTATTCCTTGGAAGAACTGGAGCAATTGGAAGATGAGTCAATGGCCCTGATTGTCAAGAGATTCTCCAATGTCAGATTCAAGAGGAATCCCAAGTTCAAGTACAAGTCCAACTACAACAGATTTCAGAAAGGTGGATCTTCATCCTCTAACACCAGTAGTGGTGGGTACAAAACAGGGATGGTTGATCGAAGCACCATTCGATGCTTTAACTGCAATGAGTTGGGACACTTTTCCACAGAATGCAGGAAGCCAAAACAAGTTAGGAAGAACTCTTATGATTCTAATCTAAAGAGTAAATCTGAAAGGGCTTACCTGGCAAAGGGAAGAAGCTGGGATGATACTGACAGTGAAGATGAAGAAGTTGGGAATCTTGCTCTCATGGCTAGTGATGCAAACACCTCATCGTCAAGAAAAGAGGTAAAATTTACTGATGCCGAATTAGTTTATCATCTAGGAGGCTCCTTAGATTGTGCTCGTCGTGATAATGAAATGTTAACTCAACAAATCAAAGACCTTGAGAAAGAGGTCAATGAATTAAGACTTGTGCATATTAATCAAGATAAATTAAAAGAACAAGTATCTTTTCTAGAGAATAGAGTTGACTGTTATAGACAACTCGAAACTATTCTCAAAGATAAGATCACCGGTCTTGAGACTAAGGTCAAAGCTTACTTTAATTCTTGCTCTAAGGATAAAGAGTTCTACAATAAGCAAGCTATTAATCAAACATTTGGAGTAGGTTATGATTATAATGTTGCTATTGGAGAATTAGGCATAAACTCCCCTCCTCATGTCTGTGCTAAAGGTAGGGAAGTACCACATGTGCTTAAGGGTGTTGATGAACCCCTCTATAAAAAATCAATTGCTGAACCATTTGATGAGACCTCATTTATTATTCAAGAAGAAATCCGTGCTGAAGATCTTGCTAATGAGAAAGTTGTTTCCAAGTCAAGTGTGTCAAAGGTTCCAGTCAAAGTTGTGAAAGCAACTGAGACTAACTCAGACACACATGAGTTGGATAACAAAAATGCCATGTCTACCATGCATAAGTTGCCTGTTGTTAATCCCTCTCATAAAGCATGTGGTGTTCCTGATTGTATGTCTTGTGCTTTTAATTTGATGTATGCTTGTTTTAATGGTAAGCATGTTTCTAATAATAAGACTACTCCTCGTCAGCATGTGAATAATAAGAAGCATAATAGATCTAAGACTACTAGTCCTCCTAAAGCTAGAAAGGAGACATTTGTGCCTAAGCCTAAACAGAAATTTGTCAAGGCTGTTTACAAGGTCAAATGTCCAGTCGTTGAGAAAGTTGAGAACATAAAGGTTAAGAATGTTGTTTTGCCTGATAAAGGCCAATTTTACAAGTATGCCGGACCCAACCAAGCTTGGGTTCCGAAGAAGGTCTAATCCATTTGTATTACAGGGAATTAAACAGGTGTAACCGGTAGTGTAGATTCTTGACAGCGGATCGTCAAGACATATGACCGGAGATGGAGCCCTGCTATTAAATGTGGTTGAGAAAGCTGGCCCAGTGGTTACCTTTGGAGATAACAGCAAAGGTCTAACTGAGGGATATGGCTGTTTGCTAGTTGGTAATGTTATCATTGAAAATGTGTATGTTGTGCAAGGACTTGAACATAACCTGCTTAGTATTAGTCAGTTCTGTGACAACGGCTACAATGTTTTATTCGACAAGCTGAAGTGTCAGATTCTGCACAAGAAAAATGAAAAACCCTCCTTGATGGGAATCCGGAAAGGAAATCTGTTCGTAGCTGACATGAACTCTGGAAGCAATCCTGAAGTCAATTGTTTCTATTCAAAGGTATCGTCAGATGAGAGTTGGCTATGGCACAAGAGACTTTCCCATCTCAATTTCAAAACAATGAATTCTCTTGTCAAAAGAGAATTGGTCAGAGGTCTGCCTCAGCTGGAATTCTCCCCAGAAGGACTGTGTGAGGCTTTCCAGAAAGGAAAGTCAAAGAAAGTAAGTCACAAAGGCACTGACACATCCTCCATAACTGGTGTTCTGCAATTATTGCACATGGATTTATTTGGACCAGTTAATGTTCTTTCGATGTCAAAGAAGTGTTACTGTCTTGTGATAATTGATGACTATTCCAAGTATTCGTGGGTTTTATTCCTTCACTTTAAAGATGAAAAACCACAAGTTGTGATTGATCATATCAAGTTGATCGAGTTAGATTCTAATGTCCCTGTTAGAGCAATAAGGTCAGATAATGGAACAGAATTCAAGAATTCACTTCTCAATGGATTCTGTATAGAAAAAGGGATTACCAGACAATTTTCAGCTCCTAGAACCCCTCAGCAAAATGGAGTGGTAGAAAGGAAGAATCATACATTGATTGAAGCAGCAAGAACGATGTTAAGTGAATCCGGTCTTCCAATGTACTTTTGGGCTGAAGTTGTCAATACTGCATGTTATACTCAGAATCGAACTCTAATCAACAAAGACTTCATGAAAACTCCTTATGAGATTATGAATGAACAGAAACCTTCTATCAAATACTTTCATGTATTTGGTGCCAGATGCTTCGTGCTCAAGGATGGAGATGATCGTCGTGGTAAATTCGAGGCAAAGATATATGAGGGTATTTTTGTTGGATATGGAAGAAGATCATACAGGGTGTATATCATTGATCAACACAAAGTAACTGAAAGTGTAAATGTTACATTTGATGACACTAAACTCCCTGGTATCCAAACTGAAGATCCTTCAGAGAAACTAAAGTTTGATGATATGTCAGATTCAGAATCAGAACATGATCAAGAACCTGAGGTTGTTGCTGGTGAAGAACCTGTTAATTATGATGATACTCAAGGTAATGGTGATGGAAACATTGGCAACAATGGAGATACCACTGCTACTGATGAAGAATCATCAAGTCAACCTGACAACAACTCAGGGGGGGATGCTGAAGGATCAACTAGTAGGACACAACATCCCAACGTGTTTCGAGGCGAATCATCAAGATCAAATCTTCCAAGACAGACTGTCTGGAATAAAGCTCATCCTTTTGAGTTGATTATTGGTGATCCAGATGTTGGAGTCAGAACTAGATGTGCTACTCAAAATGAATGTCTATTCTCAGGATTTCTTTATGAGATGGAACCTAAGAAGATTGAAGAAGCACTGACTGATCCATATTGGGTGATTGCTATGCAAGATGAACTCAATCAGTTTGAACATCAACAAATCTGGAAACTGGTACCTAGACCTACACACAAGAAAGCTGTTGGTACTCGATGGGTATTTAGGAATAAACTAGATGAAGATGGTGTGGTTACAAGAAACAAAGCAAGACTGGTAGCTAAAGGGTATTCTCAAGCTGATGGCATTGATTATGATGAAACCTATGCTCCAGTGGCTAGACTAGAGGCCATCAGGATATTTCTGGCATTTGCAACATTCTCTAACTTTAAAGTTTATCAAATGGATGTCAAGAGTGCCATTCTGAATGGAAAGCTGGATGAAGAGGTGTATGTAGAGCAACCTCCTGGTTTTGAAGATCCAGATCATTTGGATTTTGTCTACTTTCTTTTCAAGGATATCTATGGACTCAAACAGTCTCCAAGAAAATGGTATGACACTCTATCTAAATTTCTTATTGAAAATAGCTTTATTAGAGGTGTCATAGACAAAACTCTCTTTTCTAAAAAGCATAAGAATGATACTATATTAGTCCAAGTCTATGTGGATGATATAATATTTGGGTCTACTAATGATAATCTCTGTAAGAGATTTGCTAAGTTAATGCACATCAAATTTGAAATGAGCATGATGAGAGAGCTGAAGTTCTTTCTTGGATTACAAGTAAATCAAAGGTTAGATGGAACTTTTATTTATCAATCCAAGTATCTCAAGGAACTCCTCAAAAAGTACAATCTAGAGGATTCTGCATCAGCAAGGACTCCATCAACTACAGCTGTCAAGCTTGGACCATGTGAAAACTCCATTAAGGTAGATGTCACAAGCTACAGAGGTATGATTGGCTCGTTACTCTATCTTACTGCAAGTAGACCAGATATTATGTATGCTACATGCTTATGTGCAAGGTTCCAAGCGGATCCTAGAGATATTCATCTCGTTGCTGTTAAACGAATCTTGAGATATCTTAAGGGAACACCAAATCTAGGTATTTGGTACCCTAAAGAATCTGGTTTTAACCTTGTTGGATATACAGATTCAGATTACGCAGGAAGTGTTGTTGATAGGAAAAGCACCTCAGGGAGTTGTCAATTCCTAGGTAGCAGACTAGTCTCATGGTACAGCAAGAAACAGCAAACAGTATCCAATTCAATGGCCGAGGCTGAATATATTGTTGCTGGAAGCTGCTGTGCTCATATCTTGTGGATTAGGAATCAGCTACAGGACTATGGCTCTGTATTGAATAAAATACCTATTCTATGTGACAATACAAGTGCAATAGCCATCACCAACCCTGTGCAGCATATAAGGACCAAGCACATTGACATCAGGGGGTGATTAATTTAACCAAGTTGTCTAAATCCAATTTGGTTTCTGAATGGGATATTTTCTTTGATACACTTTCCAAAGTGTTTTCCAACTGCACTAAATCCAACTTTCACAACATCACTTCCACTCTGCAGTATATTGGTCTTGCGGTTGTTTTCAATCAAAGGATCAATTTTGGCAAACTACTTTTACCCATTCTTCTGAGATGTCTCACTACTGCTTTACATGATCATTCTACAAATCGTAGGGTTTCGTGCTACTACGCTCGTTTTCTTATGCTTATAGCAGAACATCTTCGCACACCTGAGCATAAGGCTCTTTTTGCTAACTCTTCAGTAACTGAACCCCCTCCAGTAAGCAAAAAGATTTACACACGCCAAGACACAACCTTCAAATTCATGCAAGTTCCAGTACTTGTATCTGCTTTCATGGCCACTTACATTCCTTTACTAATTTTCAATCTTCCCGGTCATGAACAACAAGCTTAACCTCCAGTGGTTCAAGCCACCCAGGCTCCAACATCAGATGCTCTTCCACTGCAGGTAATAATTCCTCACACTCAAACTATTCCTACTTCTGTTGAAAGACCCCCAATGGTTGATAGGGCTGACCATGAAGTTGTAGAACCGCAGCTTCAATCCCAGGTCATAGAGCCAAACACAGAGTTACAACCTATCTCAACCTCTCCCCCACTGTCTAAAATGTTACCTAGAAGGTTAGTAGGAAGTAGTATGTTGTTGGATGTGAATAAACCCTCAGCTCTACCTCCTCCCAAGAAAAGAAGAACATTTACTGAGGCATCTGAAAGCCCATCCTTGTCCTCCCAATAGGACATGGACTTTGATATGGCCAGTGAACAGTTATTAGAGACATTCTATCAACAGGATGAATCTATTGAAATTCGCCATAGGGCCATGGCATCCTGTACTGAGTCAAGCACACTTCCATTACTCACAATGGGAGCATACATACCAATAGATGATACTCAGGACACAGAGTGAGGAGTGTATATTGAGTCAGTTACAGTGCCTGCCATAGTTACGGCAGAAGAGCAGTCACATGCTTCTGAGGGAAAATCTAACTCTCAGCCACCTTTAATAGAGTCATTTTCTCCCCTCTCAGATCCAACACATCTGGCTCCCTCACGGGATTCTCCACTCGCAGATTTATCTGGAGAAAGTGGAGGGCAACTCGGTCAATCTATCCCTGAAGCAATTCAGACATCTATTTCACATGAAAAGATAGGTTTGACTGAGGATCGGGACTCGCGAATTCCCATTGCAACACCACTAACCTCTCTTGAAGAGGCTAGGGTGATTTCAATTGCAGGTATAGAAGATCAGCAACAGGAAGGCTCCTCACGAGCAATTATATTAAGAGATACACAAGCACGTGAGTTGAGTGAACCAAACAGGAGAGATATTCAGGTGAGCGCACACACAGACACAAACACTGAAAATCTGTTAGCTCAAATTGCTGATCTGAAAGAACAACTTGCAAAAAGTCAGGCTGAGGCTCAATCATTCAAAGCACAAGTGGTTGAACGGTCTTCTTCTTCCACCTCTGTCAATAATCAGCTGGCTCTCATCAGGACTGAGATATCAGATTTGAAGACCTCTGTTGTACCAAAGTTTAACTCAATCCAGGCATCTCCAACTTTATCAGCTGAAGACATTTCAAACTTCTGCTCTCTCCATTCAAGAATGACTTCTCTTGAAGACTTGATTAAAATGAATCATTCACTGGACTCCTCCAGATTTCTGAAGATAGAGACGGGCATGGAACATCTCAATGAAGGGATGAAGTACTTGTACTTCATGATCAAAAATTCTCACTGCCCTAATGAAGAACAAAGGACCTTCTTTGAAGGGCCGTCTGGTGGAGGCTCGGGCTCTGGAGGTGATGGAGGTCATGGAGGGTCTAGAGGAAAGTCTGTAGAGGATTCCTCAACTAAGAGGAGAAGAAAGGGAGAAGTGGAAAGGGAAAAGAAAATGGTTCTTCTGCTGGAGACAAAGGGAAGGTTGATGATGTCTACTATAGTGGAGAACAGGATGACTTTGATATTTTTGACATTCCCACTGAACCAGTCTTGGAAGATAAAGATGGTTTCTTTGAAGCTGAGGAGGAAAGTGATTTTGGAGAATGGGAAGAGGAAGCTCAAGTGGATCCTGTTTTTGAGAAAGGGTGTCAGCAGCAGCAGTCAGAGTTGAAAAGAAAAGAAGCTCAACTCAAAAAGGTATCCCAGATCATTGACATGAGGAAAAACATTAAACGAACAGAAACTCTTGAAAAGCAATGTCTTCATAACATTAAAGCTAAAGAAAGGAGAAGAGATGTTAAACTGAAGATTGGTGAAAAATGGGATGAAGCTAGGAGAGTACTTGATATGCCTCAGCTGAGCACAAACAATGATAGGCAGTTTCTACATCTTCTTGACAAGCTGGAGATCTCTAATCCAAACAATGACGTGTACATGAATGCTATCAAGACTGAAGTCTCAAGGATCACAGCTGCTTTTGACAGATCTCTAAATGAAATGAGCATATTTGTATATTGTCAGAGCGAAGGATCTTTCAAGGTATCACTTCATCTATTTGAGAATCGTTCTTTATCAGAGATTTGGGTTCTTCTCAACAAAGTCAAAAGAAGCTCAGAATTGAATGAAGTTCTTCGAGAAAGGCTCAAAGAGTTTGCCAGCAGGGCTAGTCCTCAAGTGGTCAACAATCCTCATCAGGTAAGATTCTTTAAGTCTGACTATCTTCAAATCTGCCAGCTCGATTCACAATCTCTCAAAGACTACTCTGCTAAGCATCTTGTCTGGATGGAACATCACTTAAGAACTGTCGGATATTCATCCATGTTGAAAACTCAAGCAGCTGATCTGATTCAAGCTTATTGTGAAAAGAATATTAAAAGGTACAATCAGTTCAAGAATAAGCTAAAGTCAGTTGGAGTTCAACCAGTCAGACCAGCCAGCTTCACTTCTGAAAAGGATCGTGTCTTTGACAAGGAGTTGCTTCAAGATTTGGAAGAAGGTGAATTTGGAAGGGAAGACAACTGAATTCAATTAGCTAAAAACTTAATGTAATATGATTAGAGCTTTATGAATCAAGATAGACTAATGTAGTTATATGTTCAGTCTAGAGGAACATCTATCTTGTATTCACTTGTAAATTTCTATTGGAATCTGGAAAATGTTAAATATAATCCAGAACTTTTCTGCTATTTACTTTGCATTACTGTTTATATCTTTTTCTTATTTGTTAGTTGAGTTATCCTCTAGGTATTTGTTGTTATTGTCTAACAAACAAATAGGGGGAGATTGAAAGGCATATGTCATGGCCTATTTGTTTATTCGAGGATTTAACTCAACTCAAATAAGGATGTAACAAGTAAATAGTGGTTCTATCATCAGAGAGGTCTCTCAAAGTAACATATGTCAAAGGATTAAGTAACATTGTTCATCTACAGACTTGACGACTTAATTCACTGGAAGAAGCTCAAGAAATTGATCAAGCCTCAGTGATATAAATCAAGATTGTGGAGTTAATCAAGTGACAGAGATCTCATCAGGGTATCAATTAATTACAGGGATTTAATCTGAAGAAAATCAAGACATGAAGAAACATCACAGATGTTAGTCATTCATGAACCAGACAGTACATCGAGTGTCAACATTGAAGTGGTGAAATGGATTCATAAGTTTCAGTGATTTTCAGCAGATTGTCAGAAGAGTGGTTGCTGTTCAAGATTAGTATTAATTCTCTATTAATTAATTAAGTCATATAATTTAATCAAGAAAATAAATTAAATCTGCAAAGATTAATTTATTGATTAATTGAATTAATTGGTTAATTAATTCTGAATTAATATTATGCATTTTTCAGAAATGATTTTGAATTAATATTCAAAATTAAATCAGCAAGACAAATATTTGAACTGGTATGACAATTGGATTGTCATACCGAAAGTCTTTCCAAGCCTTTTAGATAGTCCTACCGAAAGTTCTACCAGTTCAATCGATTGTCCTACCAAAAGTTCTACCAATTCAATCGATTGTCCTACCGAAAGTTCTACCAGTTAAAAGGATTGTCTTGCTAAGCTAAAATGATTGTCTTGCCAGTTAAATCAAGGATTGATTTAATATAAAAGAACTGAAGCTGATTTTCAACAGAAGACAGAGCATTGAATATCAAAATCACAGAAGAGCACAGAACAAAGAAAATAGCAGAGAACTTATTGCAATTTCTCAGATCATTAATTTCTAGTATTCATTGTTAAATCTAAACCACTAGAAATCCTTTTCTTGTTCTTGTGTAACTATCTAGCGGATCAAAATCCCTAGAACTTAATCTCAAATTGCTTTTAGCATTTGATCTATTTTATTTCAAAAATAGAAAAAGTTCATGTCGAATTTATTCTAGATTTGGAATAATTTATTTGAGATTAATCCCTTGTAAACGATAACGTTGTTGTAACACCTTTCAAGTTTAATAATAGTTTTATTTAACTTGAATTTTGTTTCACTTTTTTATTCCGCATTTTATTCGATTAAACGGTATAGTTTGTATTCAACCCCCCTTCTACAAACATATTGAGACCTAACAATCCATATGCTCATGTTGCTTCTGTAGCTCAATGTTCATAGAAGCTAGCATGATACATTGAGCAACATTTGCATCATCTATCCACTTACGATACACAACATGTTCATCATTATGTGCATCGCTAGCAGGTTCAGTAGGCTTAGGTGAGTCAAGCACATATTCCAGCTTCTCAACCCTGAGAACAATTCTCAAGTTTCGAAGCCAGTCAGCAAAATTAGGACCAGTCAACTTATGAGCATCTAATATACTCCGGAGTGATAGTGCAGAAGATAAAACGTATATAGTAAATCTGTAAATGATGAACACATAACAACACTTAGCAAATATTCAATTTTATTTCAAAAATTATATGAATCGGGTCTTTATTCATAAGTGGCTCCCACTAGTTTATCTAATTTATACAACCCCTAAGTGAAAATTAAGCATTCATAATGCTAGTGGGAATAGGGATCCTACATTCCATCACACAACCTCGGCTGTAGCACGAAATGTCATGTGATGTTCAATAGGTAGACAACTCTTGTCAATTACATCTTATGTTATTCCCTAATAAAACTTTAGCCTCTTGAATAATTGAGTCACGGCTGTAGCACGACAAACTCAATATTCTAAGTCAAGTCTAACCCAACATTTTGTACAGTTGAATCAGTCTCCAACGGCCCACGGCTGTAGCACGTAACGACCTTTAGATTCTAATTCAATGTATACATCTCTATGTAATAGACAAGTATTTCTTATTTTGAAATCAAAGCCCTCGGCTATAGCATGAAACGATAATGATTCAAAAATAAGAACCACTTTCTACCATGTTGGAAGGCTATGACCGACACAAGCCCGTTGTGTCATTGGCCAATTACTACTTGATATTATTTAATTTGAGAGGGATTATATTATGTTACAATCATAATCATATTATAAAGAGATTCTTCCTTTTAAATTAAATATTTCAAATCAATAATCGATAATCAGATGATTCCCAGATCGGGGGGAGCATTGTCAAAAGGCGTCACTTAATACCTCTTTCTTATAAATAGAAATCTGCTTTTGACAGAATCATCCTTTCTCTCAATATTGAAAATTCATATTTAATTATGTGTTTCATAAACACAAGAATCTCATGATTTTATTCATAATATTATTGTTAAGGCAAGAAACGATTCATATTCTAGATTTTCTAGAGCACGCCTTATATTGATTTAAGTTCACCTAAATCTATCATCGCATGGTAAACATAGGCATATATCTCATATATAAAATTAAATAAACAAGTAAATGTAAAGTGCAATAAAGAAAATGTGTTTGGTTATGGCCCCATCCTATGTGATCTTTATCAAGCTCATGATAAAGATCAAGGTCAATCTAATATGGTGATGAAAATAAATATAACTACTTATTACATAAGTCTTCTTCTTTGTTTAGACTTCTTGTATGCCTCATCTTCTTCTTTGTATCACCTCCATTGGATAGCCTTCTTGAGTCTTCAATTACATTACATGATTGAAAGTAAAACTAATCTAATGAACTTACAATAATAACTCGAGTTACATTCGAGATTTATGATTATAAAGATTGACGACATGCAAGTCATATTTAAAACCAAAACCAAAACCATTACACTAAGGTCGAAAGGCCATAACCATCCTCCATGCTCATACAACACATAAAAGCATGTTAAAACACATAATCTGATCTTAGCATATCACATTATCCATGATCTAATCATAAAAAAAAATATGACAAAAATCAGAAAAATCAGAATCAAATGAGAAAAATAAGAATCACTGTTTACGGGCAGTAAACAACGTCAAACGCCTTACTGATGAGTCGTTGATAGCCTTAGCTATCAGTTTTGTTCAAACGCTTGTTTACCTATGGAATAGGGTATTCGTTTACGTAAATCGGACACCAGACCCAGATTTCAACAAATATGCAGCAGCCAATTCAGAATCCGTATCTAATATGATTCTCATTATTAGAACAAACATAAATCATGTATATCAGTATATATACAGATTACATAATCATCTTATGATTATACAACTCACATGAATATCATATATTCAAAACCATACATATATAAGCATATTATATAAACATCAAATCATGGCGAATCACGTACATGCTCATATATCGAAAACAGTTAAACACATAAACGAATTAAAAACTTTTCGCAAGTAGCTCTGATTCCATTGAAGGGTTTTTAGCACATAAACGCAACGAAAATGTAAATTTAAATCTTAAAAAAAAACCGAAACCCTCCGCAGGATCCATGCGAAAAATAATATTTAATTCGTAGTTCAGTATGTTTACCTTAAGAATCTTTACGTTAATGGAAAGATGGAGGTCTTTAATAGCGATCCAAGAATGATGAACAGAAATCCCTAGCAGCTGCTCCTCAAATGTGAAACACTCCACCGGTATCCACCAAGAGATCAATGTAATGGAGGAGGAAGAGGTTGAGAGAATTAGTTGTCTCCCTCTATTTCTACTTTAGAATTAGGGTTTTTATTTGGGTTGAGGCAAATAGGGTTTATATTAGTATATTTATAGGCAAAATTTTCAGCTGAAAATTTTCCATAAAATATTATTATTAACCCTTTAATTGATTATTCTTATTAACCAATTAACTAATAATTAACACACTTTTTAATCATTAATCCCTTTTCTAAACACTTCAGAAAAATAATTCTCTCACTTGATTTAATTTCCAAAATTAAATTCTTAATTAATAATATTAAGAATTAATTAAATCTCATTTAATCAATTATTAAATCTGCTAATTAATTATTTATTTCACAAATAAATAATTACCAGCCATTATTAATTAATTCCTCCACCATTAAATCATTCTCTTTTATGGTGTGACCCTGTAGGTTCAATATTAAGCCGGTAGTAGAAATAAATAATAATAAAATTATTTTATCATTATTTATATAAATTTTCTAATTCATTAAGTATGATTAATTAATAAATTAATCATATTTATTCTACATCGTGAGGGATACTTCTCAGCATATCGCGACTATCCGGATAATACGAATTCACTGCTTAGAATACCAAGAACATATTCAGTGAGTAGTTACCGTACAATCAATTCCTTCTACCCTGCAATGTCACGATTAAATACAAGGCATGGAACTTGTGTCAAGCCTGTCTTATTTAATCATTTGCTTTCCCATTCACCATGCTTAGTTCTATTTAATGTAAATTAGAAACTCCTTTCTAATTTCATTCACTCTGGCCAGAGATTCCTGAACTAGCATAAGTGGATCAGCATTGAACATTCTCTTCCTTCACTGGAAGGGGTAGATCCTTTATTGATCATACACTATCTTCGTGTACAAATTCCTATACCCAGTAGAGCCCTTATAATTGTCCCTGGAGACTAAGAACTAAACCAAAGCATAGTTCAGTGTACACAAGATGACTATGATGACCTCACGTCTAAGGATACTTGTACAACTATCACTATGTGAACAACTGCTGACACGTGAGTGAACTCCATCAATTGTTCAGCTGTGTGAGTCATGTTCAGTGAACTTATTCTATAATAAGCACCTACATACTAGCTATACTGTCACCACACAAATGTCTATGAGAACAGACATCCTTCATAATGAAGCAAGCATAGTATGTACCAATCTTTGCGGATTACTAATTACCAGTTAGTAATCCTACGACCAGGAAATATTTAAGTTTAGAGTTATCATCTTTTAGGTCTCATTATTATGATCTCATCATAATCTATAAAAAGCTTTACTCTAAACTATGGTATATCTTATTTAAACACTTAAATAGATAAAGCCCGCAATAAAACCAAAACAAGTCTTTTATTAATATCAATGAAATCAAAACAGATTACATAAAAGTTATTCCTAAATCATCATACATGATTGGACTTAGGACACATCTCTTTCAAATTTTTAGTGGTATTCATTGATGATATTCTTATATATTCAAAGTCAGAAGAAGAACATATGCAACATCCATGGATAGCATTGGAGATACTCCGACAAGAGAAGTTGTATGCCAAGTTTTCTAAATGTGAGTTCTGGTTAAAGGAAGTTCAATTTTTGGGACATGTTATTGGAAGTGAATGAGTCAAGGTGGATCCGGCAAAGATTGAGGCAATCATGAGTTGGGAGAGACCAAAGACACCTACGGAAGTGCGAAGTTTTCTAGGATTGGCGGGATACTATAGAATATTTGTTAAAGATTTCTCGAAAATTGCCAGGCCATTGACTAAGTTGACTAGGAAGAATCAGAAATTTGAATGGAATGCAGAATGTGAAGATAGTTTTCAAGAATTGAAACAGAGGTTGGTTACAGCCCCGGTGTTAGTATTACTAGACAATCAAGGAGACTTTGTGATTTTCAGTGATACTTCACATAAGGGTCTGGGTTGTGTGCTAATGCAACATAACAAGGTGATTGCGTATGCATCGAGGCAGCTGAAACCACATGAATTGAAGTATCCTACACATGACTTGGAATTAGCACCTATAGTTTTTGCACTTAAGATTTGGAGACATTACCTTTACGGAGAAAGGTGTGAGATCTACACGGATCACAAGAGTTTAAAGTATATATTCACTCAGAATGAGCTCAACATGAGGCAAATGAGATGGTTAGAGTTAATTAAGGACTATGATTGCTCGATAAATTATCATCGGGAAAGGCGAACGTGGTAGCTGATGCTTTGAGTCGGAAGGAGAGGTTGAATATGGTAGCAATACCAAAGGAATTATCTGAAGAAATTAAGAGATTTGAATTAGAACTTTGTGGTTGCGGAAAAGTTGAAGAGATTTGTCATACTATGACTTTTCAGCCAACATTGTTGGAAAAGATAAAGAAATGTCAGGAAGAAGTGATGAAACAGGAGAATAAGCAAATGACCGGAGAAAAGATTCATACTCAAAGGGATGAACAAGGTATACTAAGGTTTTCCTCAAGAATTTGGATTCCTCATGTAACTGAATTGAAGAATGAGATATTGCAAGAAGCTCACAATTCTAGATTTTCAATCCATCCGAGAAGCACCAAGATGTACCAGTACTTGAAGCAGAACTTTTGGTGGCCAAATATGAAGCGAGAAGTAGCGGAATGGGTTGCGAAGTGCTATACTTGTCAGAAAGTAAAGGCAGAACATCAAAGACCAAGCGGATTAATTCAGCCCTTAAAGATTCCAGAATGGAAGTGGGAAAATATTGCTATGGACTTTATAGTAGGATTATTACGAACGAAATCCGGACATGATGCTATATGGGTTATAGTTGACCGCCTTACGAAGTCGGCACATTTTTTTCCAATTAATGAGAAGTCTTCATTGGACATATTGGTCCATCTGTATGTGCGTGAAATCGTATTACGACATGGCGTGCCTGTATCGATAGTTTCAGATAGAGATCCATGATTTAACTCAAGATTCTGGAAGCAATTTCAAGAAAGTCTTGGCACAAAGTTAAACATGAGTACGGCGTATCATCCGCAGACTGATGGTCAAAGCGAAAGGACAATTCAAACAATTGAAGATATGTTGCGTAGCTGTGTAATTGATTTTGCAGGAAGCTGGGACGACCACTTGCCATTGGTAGAATTCTCCTATAACAACAGCTATCACACCAGTATTGGCATGCCACCATACGAAGCTTTATACGGACGGAAGTGCAGATCACCAACCAATTGGGATGAAGTGGGAGAAGGAAAGATTCTAGGCCCAGAATTGGTGCAACAAATGCATGAGACAATCAAGTTGATTCAGAAGAGATTACTTGCTGCTCAAGATAGGGAAAAAAAGTATGCAGACCCTGCTCGTAAGGATATCAGATTCCAAGTAGCAGAAGCCGTATTACTGAAGGCATCACCGAGAAAAGAATTGTCTAGATTTGGCAAGAAAGGGAAGTTAGCGCCTAGATATATTGGTCCTTTAGAAATTTTGAGTCAAGTAGGGAAGGTGGCCTATTAATTGGTTTTGCCGCCTCAGTATCAGCACGTGCATAATATGTTTCATGTGTCATTACTTAAGAAGTATAATCCTGATGCCAACCATGTGATAGAGTATGAACCTATAGAAATTCAGGCAGACTTGTCATTTGTGGAGCAACCTGTCAAAAATTCTTAGAAATAAGTTGGTCAAGTTGGTAAGAGTACTTTGGAGAAATCCCAAGGTTGAAGAGTCAACGTGGGAACTAGACTCAGATATGCGTAGCCGGTATCCTCACTTATTCTCCTAGATTCTGAGGACGGAATCCTTTAAGGGGGAGAGGATGTTACGACCGGTATTTCTAAACCTTATCTATATATAATTGTGTGTTTATAATTGAGATTTAAATTGTGTGGAATTATAAATTTGGGTGATCTATATGTTGAGTGCCTATCAATTAAATGTCTAATGTATTAGTTTATATATAAAAAAATTTGAAAGAAAAATCTTATTATTTAGTATTATGAAAAATCAATTTTTAAAAATCTTTTAATAACAAATTTTCAAATCTTATATCATTAAATTTCTAAAATCATAAGCTATTTTATAATATATATTTTGTGATTTATGGAAGTGCATTTATATTTATAAAAATTATTTTATATAGATTAGTTAATTTTTAATTTGCAATTTACTTAGTTGACCATGAATGCATTTTGCTCCCAACTCAAGTTAAGGGCAAACTTGGAAATTTCAACCCCACTAACTACTACTTCACTAACCAAGTTACTTCTTTATCCTTGCATGCAAATTGTCACAAGCTTGCTAGAAGGTCACTTTTGTCAATTCTCAATTCCACTCACATTTTAGTCAAATTAAAACCAAAAACCAAAGACAAGTGGTGATCATTCTCACCACCACATCACACTCACTCTCCCTCCTCTCCTCTCTTCTCCCTCTCTCGACTCACTCTCGGCCGAAGCCCCCTCCCCCTTTCTCCTTCATTTTTCATTCAAACATCCACCCTCCATTAAGTAATCTCACTTCCCATATATTGTTCATTTATACTCTAAAGAGTTTATGATGAAAAATCTATATTTCAAGCTTGCATGGTAGTGTTTTGTTAAACTCAAAGTGAACACCCTTGATTCTTGTGAATCTAAGGCTTTCACCATGAGATATATTATCTTGGGGTTGAGAATGGCTAGGCATGAGTGTGTCACACTTGTACAAATGTTGTTTTCACCCTAATCCATTCGGATATGACTTATTAGGAGCCGAATGTGTGGCGCCCTCCAAACCCGGGTCAGAAGTTTGGGGTCCACAACACATTCACAATATATAAACCTGTACATAAAATATTAATTGCAATGACCCTGTTTCACATAACCACGGATCGCAACAGGTTAAAGTATGAAAACAAGCCACAATCTTAACCTTTATTATAACGTACCAAATCCCAACTAATTTAACTTACAATTGATATTAAAATCATTCTTACAATCTAACTATCTTTCTACCGCATGAAGCTTCTGCTAGCTCAATTCAACTCAACTGGAACCTTAGCCCGTACTTTGGACTGAGGAACTTCACTATCGTCCATATTCTTTTCAACTGTAAAATGTATAAAAAAAAATCGCAAGGGTGAGCTAACTAGCTCAGCAAGTCATAATAGTGATAACTGAGGTTAAACAATGATCAAATGAGATGATTCAAAGGAATCAAGTTTCTTTTTAACTCATCATTAGAATTGGATATTCATTTGAAGTTTTAAAACCAAGGTTAGGCTGCTGATCAGTCACGCACTAACCCCGAGCAAAGCACACAGCACTGCTCTAATTACTGGATCTAAGGCACACATTGACCTAACTTGACCATTGGTATGGTCTGACCACGAATCTGGTCCACATATATAAAAACTATCCAATCCTAAAGCAGTTCAATATGATAAATGATATAATTCAATAAAACAAGTTCATAATCAACGATAGTTAAACACTTGAATAAAATCATAAGGAAGTTTATGGATATCTCAACGGGATTTCAGGGTATGTATAAGAAATGGTTTTCAATTTGTACCAGCATCCGGTATTAGGTCAGAAATGATTTTTCAAGGTATAGTTCTTTGATGTTATAAAGAATGGTTGAGTATAAAAGTTTCTGTATTTTCAAACAATTTTGTTCCAGTGTTGGTGTTTGATAGTTATACTTTTGGGGAGTAGTATCATATTAGTGTGATTTGATATCTGAGGATCAACAAAGGATGGTTTACAAAGAATAAGGCATACAATTCAAGATCAAGAAAGAATCAGGGTTCAAGGGTAAGTGGTTTAAAACACTTGCATTATAAAACAGGAGTTATGTTTAATAATAGCGACATGTTATGAAACAGTTTGAAAGCATTGGTAATATGTCTTGAAGAAAAGTTCAGAAATACTTGCCTTACAAGGTTTTACAACTATTACTGATCAACTCTGAGCCGACTCTGCTGCTCAGGTTCTAACGTCCAACCCCTAGCTTTCATTGGATTTTGACTTCGATACTTAGGTCTTTTTGTTGAAACTCTATTGAGCTCGTCAACTGACCACTATGTTATCTTTAGTCCATCGTCCACTTTCAGGTTCCCAACTATAACCTACAGGGTCGAAATACCCTACATTAGACGTCTAGGTATGCTTGACATATTCTCGATACCAATTTTTACCCAACGATATTCAAACCCGACTCGTAATTATGTATATTATAATAACACCCGCAACAAGTAGGGTTCACAATCTTGAAAATTGGTTCGGTGTTCGTTTTCGGAATATACATATACTCGTCATTTTACGAAATTAAGGTTACTGGATTTTGACAGAACATTCACCACAACATACAATCAAGTTTCGCACAAAATATATGTATACTTATTTATACTCGCTCGACGTTCCGACAATTACAGGGTCTATCCGGAATTTATGAATTTAATTCTCAAAAATTTGGGCAGCACCTCCTCTGATTATCGGCCTACCCTTCGAACAACTTGACGTCAATTCACAACCAATCACACAATCCAACAACCACCATCACAATTCAATTAACGATACAAATTTTTAAATAATTAATTATTTGTATTTTATATTTATTTATTTTTAAATATTAGGACTCAGAATTATATCATCACCGTCCACCGTCCGCTCGTCGAAATTCATCGCGGACGGCGGTAAAATCCGCGGGTACCCGATTAATTCGGGTTTCCGACGCGAACTCCACCGATTAATAAAAATTTATGTACAAGAATATTTTATTTCACGAAATCCAATCAAACAAATTTCCTGCAGATAATAATTAAGTTAATTAACGAAAAAGAAAACAACAGCACACGCGCCTCCCTACGCGCACAACACAGACACAATCGGAACAGCAAAACGCAACCGGAAATCGAACAGGGGAAAAACGCAGGCGGCAATCAGAACAAGACCAGCACAACACAACTACACGCATACACATGTAAACACATATATATACATATGTAACAGTAACAGAGCACGAACAGAGAAGCCAAAGCCGGCCGGAAACTCCGACGGCGGCTTACCGGAGCACGAAGCGAGCACCACCAGGACACAGGGGGTGAAAAGATTGAGGAATCGAGAGAGAGACGAGATCAAGACCGAGAGAGAGCAGAGAGGAGAGATTGGATGAGAGAGGTTGGAGAGGTTGATGTTGTTTTTATTTTTAATAAAAAAAAGAATGCAGTTGAATTGCCACAACAGGGAAGAAAACACGTGTCCCCTTAAACTGTAACAAATTGACACGTATATAATAGGATAATCCCGAAAGTTCTGGCCTTGATTTTCTCCGACATTTGATTATTTTAACGAATAATTTGCGGGAGATAAAGTTCTGAAAATTTACCACACGAGTTTTAAAATTTTATAAATATCCCGAAGTTTATAAAAACATAAATTCCGTAATTTTAAAACAATTTCTAAAATGCAATTTTATACCCGCTTTTAACAAATAAACGATTCAACGCGCGGGTGAAAATAATCCCGAAAATTCCCAAAATAATTTTAAAATTCTGGAATATTCCAAACCTAAATAAATACGAGTTTCATAATTTTTGAAGAATTCAGGAATTAAGTACAGATTTTACAAATAAATGAAATCAGAAAATTATACAGGGTTAAATAATTGATGAAATATTGATTTCTAAATTTTATAAAAGCCCAAAAATAAATATTGAGATTATAAAGCCATAAGAACAATTTTAGAGACATTTCAAATATTTATGCAATTAAATTTGCACTAAATTCACTTTTAAAAGTGAAAACGATTCAATACAACTCAATAGTTAATTACGTAAATAACTCGGTACACCCTAATTCACACAGAGATCATAATAATCAACACATAGCGATCGAAACCAATACACATATTTCATTTAACTATTTATTTAATAATTACACTTTTAAATAATATAATAGTATACGAGTCGTTATATCCTTCCCCCCTTAAAAAGATTCTGTCCTCAGAATCTGATCTAACTAAATAAGTGAGGATATTTGTCTAGCATATCTGACTCTAACTCTCAAGTAAACTTTTCGACTCAAGGATTATCCAACGCATATTCGTTAGGGATATAGACTCATTTCATAGAACTCGCTCTTAACGATCTAGAATTTGGATTGATCACTATATGCAAAATAAACTTGGACAAGAGCCCCATTGGCTCCTAATCAATCACTTAATTCAAATCAAATACTTATTACTTTAACATTGACAAGCGAAACACATTATGTGTACACACCGGTGTGACGGTCATGTCAACTCATGGACAACTTTTTCTATATTTATCAATACCTCGAATGGTTCACTAATTTTAGGACTTAACCTATCCCTTCTACTTAAACTTATCTAGACTCTTTCAAGACGACACTCTTACTAATACTACTGGTCCTATTTTTTTATATTTATACTCTCCCTTGATACAATTCCGCTTCTTTCTTTGTTTACTCTGAGCTGCTTCAATCCATATCGTTACGCCCTTGGTGTGCTAGATTAACTTAGAATTTAACAATTTTCTTTCTCCCACTTAATTTTGATAAAAATTGGGGACCTACACTTGCGTTCCCATAAAGCTTGGTAAAGTGGCATTCCAAAGATGACATTGTTGATAAATGATCATTCCAGTGTTTCCTTAAAACTTCACCTCTCAACATATCCTACACTTCCTAAATCATTTCCGTACTTTGACTCTCCGCATAAGGAGGTTAGACGGGGCTCGTTCCAACTTAGTTTCTAAATGTTTAAGCATCTCTTACTCTTTTTATCAGTTAAGACTGAAAAGTAGTCTCATATATTCACGTATTATCATCTTTAAGTATTTGAACTTCAGAGTCCACTCTTTCCAATTCGTCTATTAACTCCTCTGTGGTTTTAATTACATCCAATTCTTTTCTGTCGACATAATGCATTTGTTACCATACAGCTTTGCTTAGGTAGTTGTTAATGGATTAATTCATAATCTTTTGTTAATCCTCGGTCAAAATTTTATACTTGAAAACTCAATGTATAGTTGTTTTCCTTCTAATCTTTGGAGGAAAATCTTTGGGCATTCCACACAAACTTTCTTATTCTTTGAATAGCTGAGGATGTTATTAATAAATATAATTTGCTTATCCAAATACTCCTTATACAACATGTTCCTTAATTCCTTATAGACAACTGATACACTTGTTATTTCACATAATATCACCAGAGCTTGCCATGCTCATAACTCAATATATTCGTAATCTCTGATATATTCTCAGGTCGGATTTTAAGTTAATCCCCGAAACATAACACACTTCCTGAACTAGGTCTCGTAAGTAATTGATTCTTTATAGGGGTCACTTATTCTTATTTGTTGTTTTGTTAACTCCCGATAATCAGCTCATACTCTTATACTTTCATTCATTTTTCTCCTTTGACATCACCGGTACACTTCACGATTCGCTTCTTGTAAAATCACTTCCCGGGTCTACCTTATCTACTAGGCCTCCAATATTTCGCCTTAATCCTTTGACATGTTCACACTTCCCAATCCATCTTGAAATTTCCTTCTTATACCTAGTTATCACTATTTTTCTTTAAACTTCCGTACATCTTTGCATTTCTTCAGTAATTTAAATATTTTATATTATGAATTCCCTGTGGGATCTCATTTCTTAATCCTTCTACTTAAAGCATCCAAGTGCTGGAAGAAAATCTAGGAATATCGTGATTGTTCTTCTGGGTGCATAATCTTCCTCTTACTAACTGTTAACATCGTGATCCATTATCTTCCCTTGACATCTTCTTATCTTTTCTTAGCATTTCTGACTGAAAGGTCTTACTACCCATCTTTGTTTCCTTGGAATTATATGTCTGACTTCCAACTCTAACTTTTAAAATTCCATAGATAATTCTTCAGGTACAGTTTCTACGTTTCATTTTTTCCTTTTTTTGCTTATCGCCTACCTCTACATTTACTTTTCCTCGTGAGTACCTATTTCAAACTTTTATAGTCTGTGTAAATCTTACACCTTTCTCCACACATATCATGTTTCCCAATCTTTCGAAACAAATATTATTATTTTTAGTCCCAGTTATGAGTAGGATACTTCTGCTCATAAGGTTTCGGTTGTCTAAGTGCATATACGACAACTTTATTGTGCCGCATCAACACACATCATACTTCCTTATGAGAAGCATCACTATAAACTACCAAATCTCCTTGATACTTTCGAAATAATAAAGCAGGTGCTGTAATCATTTTCTCATTTAACTCCGCAAAACCTTCTTTACCCTTCTCCATTTCATATAAACTTCTTACTTTTCCTTGTTAGCTTCGTCGAAGGTATTGCAACTTTCAAGAAATCTTGCACAAATTTTCAATAATAACCGGTCCATGGTAAAACTCCTTACTTTTATTGGTACTTTTTGGCCTTTCTTTATTTATAGTGACTTTGATTTCTATTGGATCTCCTTTGGTCTCCTCCTCACTGATTACTCATGCTTTCTACAATCAAAATGCTTTGTATGGTCCTCCATTGACTTTAAGTAACACAATTACAACTCATCCAGATATTTCCTAAAAATTCTGTCCATTGAGTTCAAATATTACTGGTATATTGGTTAATCCAAATGATAATACGAGAACGGTACTTAGTTCTGAAAATTATCTTTGGATAAGTCCATAGGTTTAATCTTCAATTGGTGAAATACCAAGTCTTAAATCAATCTTGTAAAAGTACTTTGCCTCTTTCGTTTGATCAAACAAATCATTGGTTCGAAGTAACAAATACTTGCTCTTGATAGTAAACTTGTTAAACTTTCACTAATCGACATATAAGTTCATACTTCCATCTTTCTTATTAATAATCAGGACCGGTGCACCTTGGAGGTACACTAGGTCTAATCGCTCCTTCTTCTAACATGTCTTGCATTTGCCTGGCTGCCTCCTTAATTTTAACTGGCGCTATTCTGTGCGGGGCTTTGGACACTGGCTTCATTTGAGGTTCTAAGTCAATTTCTCTATCTAAAGGAAATATTGATAACTTATCTGGAAACATATCTTGAAACTCCTTAATTGCTATAAGATCTTCAAATTTTGTTTGCTTCTGACTTTTATTTATCTCATAATCACCATAATTCTCACATCTTAAGCACCGTAATCATCGTTAACAAATTCTTTACCTTCTTTCATCTTCTGAACCTCATCACCTTCTCAGTTGGCGTCCTCGGAATTATCTTTTCATCACGACGGTCTGTCTGGACATCACGCTTTAATAGTTAATCCATTCCTTAGAATAATGTCAAATCCTCTTATCTTCCATGATATCAATTCTTCACAACTTGTTCCCAGAAATCTCAATTCCACTATTGGTACTCACTTATTTAACAACTACACGTTCTTGACTTGCTAGTTCTTTAATCATAATCTTATCAATTCAATAGGGTAATTCATCTTATCAATAAAACCTTGAGAGCTAAACAATCAAGTTGCTCTCACATCTTTCAATACTTTAACGCATAAAGTATCCACGATAATTATTTACATCACCACATCCGTATTTTGAATAACATCTTTCACAGGAAAATCGCAAATTCTCGTTCTCGAAGACATATTCCTTATTGGAGTAGATTCCTTTGGCTCTTAGTGGATCCTTTACTGGGGCTAGTAGTTGCAATCCTTGCCATATGCCCTGGTTTCCCTCTTATGCATAAGAGGTAGATGGAACTTTTCCCGCTTGGTTCATAATACGTTGAATTTTTGTTTGAAAAACTTTTACAAAGAGCGGCAGTACAACGAAGAAGGATTCACAAGTCAACAAATTTGAAGCTGAAAAGAAAGAAGAAGTAAGGATTTGAATATGAATGAGACAACCACATTGGTACTTAAGATGGCCAGTCTTTCGTACCATATGGCGTACAGCACATGATTAGGTGGCGTCCCACCTGACTCTTTGTCATTCCGACAAAGCGTCTCACCATAACACTGTTTGTCCCAATCAGAAAGCAAAACTTAAAGGGAACAATTGAATTTGAAAGGAATGCAATATCCTCCTTTTTGATATCATCATAAGGAGTTTATTAAGAAAAGGAGTTCATACATTTTTAGGAATTAAATAGGAATATACGCTGTAATATTGAAGACAAGAACGATACCATTGGTCACCATCCCCATTTCACTTATATTCATCTTTCGAGCTCGTACGATCATATCCCAATCGCGTCATCTAACAACTTTAGAAGGTATACTGAAATGCTTTCGTAAATTAAACAATATGGTAGATTCCTACTTGTTAAGTCTTGTGTCTTTAACGTCGCACCTACACGTATAATACTTTAACAATTCGATCATAATGGCGTTCCTACCAGATAACTTCGAGTTTTCTCTTTTTAATTTAGAATAACCGCGAATCATTCAATATAATGATCCTTTTGTTAATAATATTTTTCTCTTAGTAAAGTCTGGAAATCTTCCCAATCTTCTTTAGTCATGCCCAGGCTCATGTTAAATCAATGAATTCCTTGAACTCTGATAGTCCCAGTAATTGGATGAATAGTTACTCTGTACGCTGATTCTGTTGTTAATCTTATCAAACAGTACTTGCATCTTACTGTTAGGAATAATCAACTTCTTCATAATCACAGGTTACTTTGTTCTCGGAATTAGAAATACTAAGTCTGAAACAGCATCCTTCCAGGTAATCCGGGTCTTCTAACAAATAAGAAACTCAAGTAGTAACTTGACAACCAATGTTTAAAAATCATTTCATTCAAAAAGGCTTTTAGAAATTTTGTAAAGGAAAAATCTTTTTCGAAAACTGGTTTAAAAATTTTGGAAAATCACAAACCTGGTTGTCCTTACTATATGAGTTGGTTGTTGTCCTCCCGACCTATAACAAGGTACCAAATTAAAGGAACGATCATATAAAGGTCTATTCACTTCAATCTACCTTCTATCCTTTATTGGGTCCATTTGCCTTCCTTAATCGACGATCACTTCAAGTGTCGTTACATGTTATTGTATTCCTAGCTTCACATCAAAATTTCCATCCTGGCAATGCTCCCATCATCAACTTTGCAGTCGTTAAGTAGAACAGGTTATCCAATAATCAACAAGTCTATTTCATAGAACAAAATTTGCTCATATCACATCACATCAATACTTTACATATCGTATTTATCATAGCACCATTATTTAATTCTACAAAAATTCCAGATTTATACTTTTCTTTCTATTTTTTTTTTCAAAATTTATCTAATTCACCCCACAACTAGTCACGGGTGGCCTAGTCACGAATGGCTTCTTTTAATCTGGTAGCAGCTATCCTCCGAAACATTTTAAATCTTCTTTCTAAACTTTTTCTCACGTTTATTTATATCTCAAGTACTCACCATTTACTGCAGCTCTCGAATCCATGCTAGTAGGTACTATTGCTTCATAGGACAAGTTTTAAACCGGGGTATAGAACAGGATGTAGGGTAAACTAAAGAGATACGCTCACAGCCGAATGTCCAGTGAAAGAAGAATAAACAGATGGAAATTCTTGAATAGGTAATCTCGCATCAAGAGGTGGTAGAATAGCGTAGAATAGCTTGAAGAGGTGTAACCGTCATAACAGAAGGTAGTGCCATTAATACTGATGGAGGAACAAGGTGCAAATCAACTCGGAGAGAAGATGACGATCCTCGAACGGAAGGCTCCAAATGATCAGATGATACCGGGAAATCAGGATCTGCCATCGTCGTTCTCTGGAAATCACGTCGCAAGCTGAGAATCCCGAATTGCAATACGAACTATGCCGGAGACTTACTATGTAATCGCACTCATCCTCGCAACATCTTATCTTTCTATTTCCTATTCCTAATCCTAACCCTCTACCCAATCCCGACAATCTAGTCTTGTTTCAGTGACTTCTAACTTGTAGCTCTGATACCAACCTGTGGCGCCCTCCAAACCCGGGTCAGAAGTTTGGGGTCCACAACACATTCACAATATATAAACCTGTACATAAAATATTAATTGCAATGACCCTGTTTCACATAACCACGGATCACAACAGGTTAAAGTATGAAAACAAGCCACAATCTTAACCTTTATTACAACGTACCAAATCCCAACTAATTTAACTTACAATTGATATTAAAATCATTCTTACAATCTGACTATCTTTCTACCGCATGAAGCTTCTGCTAGCTCAATTCAACTCAACTGGAACCTTAGCCCGTACTTTGGACTGAGGAACTTCACTATCGTCCATATTCTTTTCAACTGTAAAATGTATAAAAAAAAATCGCAAGGGTGAGCTAACTAGCTCAGCAAGTCATAATAGTGATAACTGAGGTTAAACAATGATCAAATGAGATGATTCAAAGGAATCAAGTTTCTTTTTAACTCATCATTAGAAGATATTCATTTGAAGTTTTAAAACCAAGGTTAGGCTGCTGATCAGTCACGCACTAACCCCGAGCAAAGCACACAGCACTGCTCTAATTACTGGATCCAAGGCACACATTGGCCTAACTTGACCATTGGTATGGTCTGACCACGAATCTGGTCCACATATATAAAAACTATCCAATCCTAAAGCAGTTCAATATGATAAATGATATAATTCAATAAAACAAGTTCATAATCAACGATAGTTAAACACTTGAATAAAATCATAAGGAAGCTTATGGATATCTCAACGGGATTTCAGGGTATGTATAAGAAATGGTTTTCAATTTGTACCAACATCCGGTATTAGGTCAGAAATGATTTTTCAAGGTATAGTTCTTTGATGTTATAAAGAATGGTTGAGTATAAAAGTTTCTGTATTTTCAAACAATTTTGTTCCAGTGTTTGGTGTTTGATAGTTATACTTTTGGAGAGTAGTATCATATTAGTGTGATTTGATATCTGAGGATCAACAAAGGATGGTTTACAAAGAATAAGGCATACAATTCAAGATCAAGAAAGAATCAGGGTTCAAGGGTAAGTGGTTTAAAACACTTGCATTATAAAACAGGAGTTATGTTTAATAATAGCGACATGTTATGAAACAGTTCGAAAGCATTGGTAATATGTCTTGAAGAAAAGTTCAGAAATACTTGCCTTACAAGGTTTTACAACTATTACTGATCAACTCTGAGCCGACTCTGCTGCTCAGGTTCTAACATCCAACCCCTAACTTCCATTGGATTTTGACTTCGATACTTAGGTCTTTCTGTTGAAACTCTATTGAGCTCGTCAACTGACCACTATGTTATCTTTAGTCCATCGTCCACTTTCAGGTTCCCAACTATAACCTACAGGGTCGAAATACCCTACATTAGACGTCTAGGTATGCTTGACATATTCTCGATACCAATTTTTACCCAACGATATTCAAACCCGACTCGTAATTATGTATATTATAATAACACCCGCAACAAGTAGGGTTCACAATCTTGAAAATTGGTTCGGTGTTCGTTTTCGGAATATACATATACTCGTCATTTTACGAAATTAAGGTTACTGGATTTTGACAGAACATTCACCACAACATACAATCAAGTTTCGCACAAAATATATGTATACTTATTTATACTCGCTCGACGTTCCGACAATTACAGGGTCTATCCCGAATTTATGAATTTAATTCTCAAAAATTCGGGCAGCACCTCCTCTGATTATCGGCCTACCCTTCGAACAACTTGACATCAATTCACAACCAATCACACAATCCAACAACCACCATCACAATTCAATTAACGATACAACTTTTTAAGTAATTAATTATTTGTATTTTATATTTATTTATTTTTAAATATTAGGACTCAGAATTATATCATCACCGTCCACCGTCCGCTCATCGAAATTCATCGCGGACGGCGGTAAAATCCGCGGGTACCCGATTAATTCGGGTTTCCGACGCGAACTCCATCGATTAATAAAAATTTATGTACAAGAATATTTTATTTCACGAAATCCAATCAAACAAATTTCCTGCAGATAATAATTAAGTTAATTAACAAAAAAGAAAACAACAGCACACGCGCCTCCCTACGCGCACAACACAGACACAATCGGAACAGCAAAACGCAATCGGAAATCGGACAGGGGAAAAATGCAGGCGACAATCAGAACAAGACCAGCACAACACAACTACACGCATACACATGTAAACACATATATATACATATGTAACAGTAACAGAGCACGAATAGAGAAGCCAAAGCTGGCCAGAAACTCCAACGGCGGCTTACCGGAGCACGAAGCGAGCACCACCAGGACACAGGGGGTGAAAAGATTAAGGAATCGAGAGAGAGACGAGATCAAGACCGAGAGAGAGTAGAGAGGAGAGATTGGATGAGAGAGGTTGGAGAGGTTGATGTTGTTTTTATTTTTAATAAAAAAAAGAATGCAGTTGAATTGCCACAACAGGGAAGAAAACACGTGTCCCCTTAAACTGTAACAAATTGACACGTATATAATAGGATAATCACGAAAGTTCTGGCCTTGATTTTCTCCGACATTTGATTATTTTAACGAATAATTTGCGGGAGATAAAGTTCCGAAAATTTACCACACGAGTTTTAAAATTTTATAAATATCCCGAAATTTATAAAAACATAAATTCCGTAATTTTAAAACAATTTCTAAAATGTAATTTTATACCCGCTTTTAACAAATAAACGATTCAACGCGCGGGTGAAAATAATCCCGAAAATTCCCAAAATAATTTTAAAATTCCCGGAATATTCCAAACCTAAATAAATATGAGTTTCATAATTTTTGAAGAATTCAGGAATTAAGTACAGATTTTACAAATAAATGAAATTAGAAAATCATACAGGGTTAAATAATTGATGAAATATTGTTTTCTAAATTTTATAAAAGCCCAAAAATAAATATTGAGATTATAAAGCCACAAGAACAATTTTAGAGACATTTCAAATATTTATGCAATTAAATTTGCACTAAATTCACTTTTAAAAGTGAAAACGATTCAATACAGCTCAATAGTTAATTACGTAAATAACTCGGTACACCCTAATTCACACAGAGATCATAATAAGTCAACACATAGCGATCGAAACCAATACACATATTTCATTTAACTATTTATTTAATAATTATACTTTTAAATAATATAATAATATACGAGTCGTTATAGAATGGATGGTGTTTTTGTTGCCTTGTTGATTTTTGTGTGTTTATATGATAATAGCTTGGTTTTGGAAATAAAAACTTGATAAAACTCTTTGTATACTAAGTGATCACATTATTTATGGTTAATGCTAGGCTTGCATGTTGATTCTATGATGAAATTTTTATGGAAACCATATTGTTTTTGGCTTGTAAGTTCGAAAGCATGCAGGTATAGGTTCAACTCATGATTTCCGAAAGTTCTTGATTATTTGGATTGATTTTTGTTAATAAACTCTAATTTCAGTTGAGTTAGGATATTAATTATGATTTGTGCTCCTTGTTATGTGATTTTGATTCGTATATATATGGAGGATTTAAGTGGCTATTTTCAAAATTGTGATGACTTGTAATTAGTATATTATTTTGACTCTTGTTTTGCTATATTACACTTTAGGTAATGATGATCTCCATTAGGCCAATATTGTGTATGGAAGTTTTAGTTCAGTAGTTTACCTTGGTTTAGGTTTAGTTTGGGTTTTGGTTGATGTTTGGTTTGGTTTGTCAAGTGGGAAATCATGGTGCAAAGGGTACATTAAATTCTGCAGATTTTCAGTTTAGTAACATGAGGTTTAAGGTGAGATTTGACCTTGTCATTGTAATGCACTTTGAGGCCCAAGTCACCAGGAGCTATTACTAGGGGTATACTTCAAATTCTAGATGTTTGTTAGAGGTTTTTAGGTTGTTTGGTTAGGTGCACGAGTGAAAATACTAAATATGTCCAACAGGGAACAGTTTTGCTGCAACCTAGAAATGAGGAGTTTTGACCATGTCATGGGTAGGCCCTCACTATGAATTGGTTGGCCTTAGTTAGAGGGAGTGTCAGAGGTGTTTTTACAGCCATAGTTCATAGGAATTGAGTTAGAAACATGTGTCACAAGTTAGTGCAAATCAGGACACTTTTCGGTCTAGAAAATAGGGGAACCTTGGACTTTAAGCTTAGGCCTAGGGAGGCCCAAGCTAGGCCTTTGAGTCACATCAAGTTTTGGAGTTACCTTATGATCAGAAGAGTCTAGTGTAGAAGTTTGGGAGGTTAACTTGAGGTGTAAGGGTGTCAATTGTACTTAAGAAACCATTGATATCATCCTGAAATCACTATAAAGAGCACATTCACTTAACATTTAGTTTTAGAGCACTTATGAGTGAGGCCTAGGTTGAACACCATAGTTGTAAGATAGTATAAGGTCAGGAGAGTGTAGGGTCTAGGTCAGGGTCAATAGGAACTTGATGGTTTAGAAAAGGCACCTCGAGTTATGAGGTCAATATTAGGAGTTTTGACTAGTTTAGTATAACTAAGTGACTTGAGTAAGTGGAGTGAGATCATCCAAGCTTAGTGATGCAATATAGTGGGTTGATGTATTATTATTATGTACTTAAATGTGTTATATGATCATATGTGGCTATGTGAACTATTATGCTTATAAGGTAATTGTAAGCATGTATGGGTATATAGGCCTAAGTGCCAATGTGCGTAATTCCGGTTTATAATTAGGTTGAGTTGGTGATAATATATTATAATGAGGTTATTATTATTTTGTGTAGGCTCTCGAGACGAGGGTAAACTTTCCATTAAAGTCGAGTAAAGCTCCCAGTTGCTCATACCTTCCAGTCAAGTCAAGCCTTTCTCAAGGAAAGTGTTTCAACATATCTTTTTATTTACACTGCAAGTGTGTGTTAACCTAGCTTTTATATATGATGCAAGTATTCTAATTCACCTTGATATACATGTATACATGACCCAAGTGGTTTCAAATCTATCTTTCGTATTATATACAAATGCCATGAACCCTCAAGTATCTATTGCAAGTAGTTTAACTTTACTTGGAGATTGCTATGCAAGTAATTAATTCAAAAGTTATACCATGCTAATATACCAAAGTAATGGTGATGTTGAACCCTGTATAAGCTATACTTGGTAACCTTATATCGACACCTAAAAGTCAGTTATTCCTCAAAGTTGTTTATATATGCTTGATAACTCTATTCTTATCCTTAAACCATGATACCCTGTTATACTTTGAACTGATGTTTACCTTCCTTATATTTTAATACCTATGTTTTATCTGAACCACTATATTGAACCTAGTTTGACTTAGTTCCTTTATACTATTCAAAAATCATGTTAAACCTCATTACCAAATCCCTTGTGAATAGAACTTTGCAATTCCATTCGATAAGGTATCAGTCTAATTGATCTCGACCTTAACATTTACTTAACCTATTCCATGTGCTTCGAAGTTGATCTAGAACCCTTGATAAAGACGTTCACTGTTTAAGAATTTAACCGTCACTTGGCATCGGTTTTTAAAATAAAAAGTTAAAAGTGGATTTTCATTCCCAGAGGGGACGAGTGTTTTCTTTAAATAGTGGACCTGGACTGAGACGCAAGTCCTTTCCGCTTTTAAGTTATAGGCTTAAAGGTTGCCTAGGGATCCCATTAATGTTCTAGAACCCAGCGAGGTTCGGGATTACTTCGCGGCTGATCACCGGCTGTAATCCATAGCGTCATAAAATGGTTTTGATAAAGAAATGGTTTTTAATGGTTTTGTTACAAATAAAAGATGCCATCACCCTAAAAGTTTATATCTTGTTACTATATTGTTGAATCTTTCATTTCCATTATAATTTTTATTTTTGTTTATGTATACTATAGCACTTGTTGAGCATTTGGCTCACTACTTGCTTTCACCCTGATATTTCAGCTAGCAGATATGGTTAGATTCAAGCAGACAACACGTAAGACTTGTGATGCCGATTCGTATGTTCGAGCTCAGGTAGATTAGTGATCTTTTGTGTGAGGACTCGATATTGAAATCAGGTTGAAATAGTTAATAGTATTGGGCTGTTCCAAACCCTAAACTGTAAGATCTTGGATTCGGTGTATTTATTTCCTTTTGTTAACTATTGTAATTAATCGTATAGTGTCTTTTGTTAAAGTTGGGGCGTGACATTTTTAAATATAGAAGATCATTTAGCATTAGTTTGTTTATATTATTATCTACAATGATATTAAAGGGATAATTTGTTACTAATATTAATTAAAAGAAAATGTTATTGTTGTTTGACAGATTTTATATTTGTTCATAATGTATTTTTTGCTGACATATATTATATTAAACCAATATTACTTAATTTTATATTGACCGAAATTAGATATAATAAACCCATTTTTTAAAAGTTATAAATTAAATTAATATTGAGATTTAACTTTTTGTACAATTAAACAAACATGTATTGTTAAACACATCATATCATGTGGGTACATTAGAGCTGAAGCATTTTATATATTGCATCTCCCAAGAAAAATAGTCTCTTGCAAAAGACTAATGTATTAAAGTGTAATTATTATGGCACGTATTACACACTAAAGTATGATGAACATTCTTACATCAACTAGAAAATCTAAATGTAGGATCTTTTACTTAAAAACATAACTATAGAAGATGAAGAGTCTATTTGGCCTCACTGTTACACATGCATGGATTCAATTTGATGATAAGTTCATTAACTATAATTATAACTAATTTAATACAACCTTTTCATTATCTCATCTAGATACCTCTTCACATTGTTCTTACTCTACCATATTATCAATTTCATACAACTCTCATTTCTGTGAAGAGTAGTAACCAAAACAATGGAAAATCTTCAATCAGACATTATCAGTTTGATCTTTTCTTACATTATTATCCAGACAGATGATTTCAGCAGTTTTGCAAGACTGTTAATGGCTTGGCTAAATCGGAAAACCTCTTTGAGAATCAAAGAAGTGTTGGACAAGATGGATTGGGAGACACTGTATCAGTTACATCAGAATCCATTCGAGGTTACACGTGATCATTTTTCATGGTTTCATAGCTTTTGCAGTTCGTAACAATGTTGATCAAGCGATGCTCTATAACTCAGTTCATAATCTATTTATGAGGTAAAATGTTGATCACCATCTCGCAATGTTGGCTCATATATCAGGTAATCATTTCCCATCTTTGTTCGGCTATGTTTTCTTTAAAGATATATTTAGAGTCCTTGAAAGAAGTCAGACCTTCCAGGAGATGTTTGAATTGCTCAATAGAACTGACATGAGGTCGAAGCTGATAGAAATTTTTAGGTTGTTTGAAGAGATGTATACTTACATTACAAACATAGACTATCTTTTTCCTGTATATAAGTTTTGCCCAAATGCACAAAATTTAGACCCAATGTACCATCTAGATGGTCATCCTTATAGAGAAGAATTATGGCTATCCCTCTGCGATAGGACTGTTGAGCCTGACTTTAATGTGATGGTGAAGTATACAACAAAAGTTTGAATATGTCTCATCTGTGGAACACTAAGTGTGAGCATTGTGCTACTCAACTCATCCTGTACAGGATTCTCCTAAGTAGTTTCACTGATTAAGCTTCTTAAAGATTCTCCTACATTGTATGTGTTTTAAAGTACAACGCAAGGACATGTTATGATTTTTTGTCATTTTGAACTACTGTTGTGATTTTTCAAGGCCTATTGTAGGAGCATTGTACAACTGACTTATTACATTTCAATTTACATGTTTTATTAGTTCTATTATTAATCATATATGATAAGAGAAGTAGTTAATAAACAAGTATACCAATGTTAAAGGCACCTTATTCTTTCTTAGTATTACCATATGATGAGAATTCATGACGTAAGCAATTTAATACCATCTCACTCTCCTTAAATTTGCAAATGTAAAATATTTTCAAGACTAACTACATATTTTAGTATAATGTATAGTTTGTAAAATTGTAATCATGTCAATGTTCAATTCTCCTCATATATTTTTGCATGATAGCCTTTATAGCAACCATTCATTTAGTATATAGTTATTAAACTTAGGCCTCATGTTCCACAAAAATTTGATAACAAGCTGCTCAGAGTAATTATCAAGAACTTCCACCATGTCATACAATTATACTTATGTCTTACCTCATCCGGAGTTGTGTTGTCCAATTTTGTTGACAAGTTCCAATATACTGCCCATAGGTCTACCTTTTTTCGATAAATCCTAACATATCCCCCGCTGCTAGCCTTCTCCAATCTCAAATGATGAGAAAATATATTAACTTGATCAAGAATGCATGTGTTCATTACTCTGAAATATCCACAAAATTTAGTAAACCCTGAATTCAGCCAATTTTTTAGTCCAAAATCATTTTCAGTTTTGGAGCTCAAGTAGCTGAAATGGACCTTGAATGGTTGCATCAATATGACTTTTTGGATCAAACATTACAATTGAGGCATGCCATCTTCTTACAATTTTCATATTTGCTTTGGTTGGATGCACTCTTCTTATATATCCTTATCAAAATCATGGAAGTCTGAGTCTGGGACTTATATTGGTACTGACTCAGCTTTATTGAGCGCTTGCTGTTGAAGCGGCCTCTATTTGATTATACCGATTTATGATAGTTAATCCTTCATTTTATATATTTTGATTACTACACTTCATATTATAGTAGCACTTTATTAATCCTCAACTTGATCATCAACATTATGTTTTGTCATCACAGTACAATTTAGGCATTGACATTATGCACTATTGGAGTTCTTATAATCGTCATTTGCTTAAGGTAGAAATTGTATAAACGAAGATAAGACTCGCATTGATTTTATGTTTTAATGAAAACAATAGGTTATTGTAGTTTTATTTTAAAATACCGATTAATCCACACATTGATTAAGATTTTAATCCATCAATAGGTTCTTGTAGTTTTTTTTGAAATAAACGATCTTATGTTTTTTGTTCCATGTTTAATATATTTTATATGTTCATTAATATAATTAAGAGTTCACCATCTCAGAATACGATATACCAATTAGTTTCATTTATATAACGATTGACATTTAAAAAATTGTCGGATAACAAGTTTGCGTAGCGCGAGTAAAAGTTCCTAATTAAGTTGAATACATGACGAACCACTTATGAACATATTTATTTCATAATTTAAACAAGTTTTTAGCTTAAATGACTGGGTTGTATATTGAAATTTAAATGACATTGATTCAGTTATCCTTTGATAACTATAATTTTTTTATACAATTTGTAAAATAAGGATAAAATTGTACATTTATATTGAATAAGTATATATGTGTTTTTATGTCTATCATAATTTTTTTTGTTAATATTATAAGTAGGACAATTTACACGTTATAACACAATAATTTAGTAGTAATGCTAGAACTCCCAAATTGGGTAACAACAATTTTTTTAAATGATATGGCACAAGTGGCCTGACAGTATGGACTATTTTAATTTATGCTTTTAGCATAAATATATGAGGGTTCATCTTTTCTAATTGTATCGTAAAAAATGTCACCTAACATTTAAGAATCATTTTTGGATCAAATTTAGGCATCCTAACATGTTTCATTATTTACATTTGTTAATTATAACACAATGCTCATTTACTGGTAGATAATTTTGTAGAGTTCTAATATAAAACTAGTTAAAAATATTATCTTTATGCTTTTTAAGAAATTATCACAAATACTAAATTTTGAAGTTTTTTTTGCAATTTTATTATTTTCTAAAAGTATTTACGACGGTGCAACTAAAATCAATGCAAATAATTTTTTTAGTTGCATTCGAGATTACATCTAATTGCAGAAACTTATCGAGATTGCATCTAGTTGAATCAAAACTATATTATTGCAAAAAAAAAATTAAAAATAGTATTTATCAAATAAAATTTTGCAAAAATCTTTTGAACATTTTTGAAAAATACCCAAGGTTAAAAATATTTTTGCAAAAATACTATTATTTTTTTAAAAAAATTTGCAAAATATATTTTTTTTGCAAAAATACTATTTTTCATTTTTTTTGCAAAAATACGATTTTTTGCAATTTGATTCAACTAGACGCAACTTTTGATAAATTTCAGTAACTCTATGCAATCTCATGCAACAAAAAAAATCGATTCAACTAATTGCAGAGTTGCATGTCTGTTTGATTTTATTTGATTCTCTATTTTTGTAAAAAAAATTCAGAAAATAGTAAAATCGCAAAATAATTTTAAAAAAGTTAGTATATTTTGGTAATTTCTCAAATCTTTTTCGTTTTGCTTTAATTTCTTTCATTTTTGTGGGCTGGTTTTTTCCCCTAAATTATGGGCTTCTAAGAAGTGCACAACCCAGGTTGGGCCCCTTCTGAAAGTCTTCATCATTTTGTTTTGGTCGAAGTTTAAACACAGTAAAAACACAAACTACTCTTCTGCCCAGCACAGTTAGGTCGCCTTCTTGAGCTTTCAAATCATTCATGCCCCTTCGAGCTTTTGATTCTGAGGTGACATTCTACTTAACATGTTACATTTTAGTCTTGTATAAATTTCTCAATACAAGCATTTCATGCTTTATTAAATCTTTAAGTTCATTATTTGGATACATAATTAAGTTTTTTTTTTGTAATTTTTATGTTGTGTATTGCAATTTAGTGATGCCCTTTTATGCAGTTTTTTATTTATTTGAGTCATAGAACACTGTTTAATGGATTTCCGGCGAGTTTTTAGTTTGACTACAAACTGTTTGATTGCTGTTCTCTGAGAAAAAATTATGTTAGAACTCTGGAAAGTTGTTGCTTTATGCAAGTTTGACCGCAGTTTGTCGGTTTTCGTCGTTTTCGATTGGAACACTGGAAATAAAATATATGTTGAATTGTTGAAATGTTTTGTTGCCATAGTAATGTAAATGAGAATACTTGTAATTCTAGGAGTTTTAGTGTTACTTTGTTAGATCATTCACTTCCTGCCGCTTCATTACCCTAGCTTGTTCATTTATTCTTGAAAATGAGGTATTAAACTTGAGTTGATTTTACATAAGGTGACAGACTTATGTCTATTTGTAAACATGTTAACTATGTACTCCATCCATTCCTTTTTGTTTGAGGTTTTAGAAAAAGTTTCACAAACCAAGGAGGCTCATCAGCACATTACAATCACATTAAATTTAGTATCCTTTTACTATCAGACCCCTGCTATTTAAACATCATGCAGAAAGAGAAGTTACTAAGATGGGATATTTACCGGAAACTAAGTTGCTAAATGTGCTTTGAAAACACAACACGTCTAACAAATGGGAATTTTGGTCACAAGTCTAAAACATCCAACAATAAGGAACGGAGGGAGTATATTTTGACGCTGGCTCAAGTCTTTGTATCTCAGCAACATTTTGAAAAGAAATTTTTTTTAGCCTGAATTAGGCATCTAAATGTCCATATCCATGTCTAAGTGTCAAGTGTCCGACATAGGTATGGGGTACCCGAGGCAAAATGATGAGTCCTTGTAACAGATGCTAAAGGTCAGGAATTTAAAAAGTGCATTCTATTTGCCGTTTGAAGTCTATCTCAAAATACTTGCTGTTTATTATTGAAAAGATGGTCAACATTTACTATCTTAAGCATTTATGTTGGAATAATGACTATAAAACCGCTAAAAATGATACGTAAATGTAAGTATTACAGCTTCCCTCTTGTGTGATGTATTTATAACTTCTTGTAGCACATTATATCCTCATACATTATATACTAATTCTGCTAGGGTAAATTCACTTTTAATATAGGCGGATAAGAATATTTTTCAATATTTTACTGAAACCTTTTCATTTATAATGGTCACTTGTGTAGACCGGCCACAGCCAGTTATTTTGTGCAAAAATCACAGCAATTTTTGCAACTTGACAAAAGAGTGTTCATAACTCATAAGACAGCATCCAATCTTATCCTTCTTTATAACACATAACTGCCGGTATATGTTTGTAACTTCTATTTTAACTTATGATTTACTACCTTAAGCATTTTTGCTGGAGATGAGTGACTAAAAAGCTGCTAAAAATGACTTGTAATTTGTTTATGTTCCTCATGTATCCATAGCTTCTTGTACCAGTTTGTGCTCATACATTAATAGTTCTTCTAGGGAAAATTAACTTGTAAATATATGTGGACAAGAATAGTGTGCACATAGATAACTGTTATGGAGTATAATATTTTGCTGATTTTGTTTTTTTAAATATTAAGGTCACTTACCTAGAACAACTAGTTAATCTCTGCCAAAATCACACCACATTTTGCAACTTGACAAAAAGGAGTTCATAAGACACAAGGCAATCTTACTCTCTTTATTTTAGCATAAACGTAAACTCTTCTGTGCTGATTTCCATACGGGTCACCATATCTGAAAAGGTTTTAGTAATTTATAAAAAGTAAAAATTAAAAGATCGATAGTTTACAATTACCATCTCCAGGTACCAAAGTCTTTAATTGATGAAAGCAACAATTATTCATTAAAGTCAGTTGTGTAGTATTCATCAAGGCTGTTCTAGTTAAATGTCTTGATTTTATTCCGACACTATTTTTCTTCTTGCAGAGTTGATAAGAACTGAGTGTTAGCCTGTTAGGAAATGGCGGCAATTTTCAGGGCTCGCAAAGTTTCTTCAACCCTTTTCTGTAATTTACTTCGTACTCCAATGCGGTCGTTCAGCGCTTCTTCCGGTAATTTATATTACTCTGTATGCATTTAATGTGTTAATCTGCACATACTTGTTTGATCTTATCTGTACAAGATTACTGAATATGCTTAACATATTTGTTTCTAACTAAATTATATAAAAGAAAATTTTGTACGAGAGGAGCCCTCAACTGTTCCCATTCATGTATCTCAAACTTGTGTGTTATAAAAGTAAGCAGTCTTCAAACCTACACTTAGGATTAATAAAATATTATTAGTTGCCCACCGTGTTTATATGTAGTTGCAGATTGTCCATATTATACTGTGTGATCACATGCAATTGCATACATCAGTGTGATCTACCGCAATTTGAGTGGATATATATTGGAACATTTGCATCACTATATAGAATTAGAATAGCTGATTAGTATTGCCAACTAGTTACAAAACTTTCTGATTTATCATCAAGATTAACCAGACTGAGGACTAATCATCAAGATTAACCAGACCGACTAAATAAGACGATGATAGATGTATTACAACTGTAACTCGATTTGCATATAGTTTTTTGCTTCCTGAAATCTGTGATATTAGTAACAACTTTATACCTCTGGTGACACTGCAGATGCTATTGCTACAAAATCGCCTTCAAGTATCCCAATGTCCAATCATGCTGTATGTTCCCTTGTCTTGAGCACATCAACAATGCATGTTGGAACCAAGATCCACAACATCAGTGCAGGTACCTCACAGTCAGCTTTGACTAACCCAATATTCAGCCTTGACATAAGCTCACAATTCGGAAGTTGCATGCCTATTTCTATGATGCGAATCGGGACCCTTATCCACAACATCGAAATGAGACCTGGTGAAGGCGGGAAACTGGTGCGAGCAGCAGGCACTGCTGCGAAAATACTGAAGGAGCCGTCAGCATCTAAGTACTGTTTGATCAGATTGCCGTCAGGCAGAGAAAAATTAATTGATACAAGTTGTCGTG
Organism: Apium graveolens; assembly: GCF_009905375.1. NCBI lineage: Eukaryota > Viridiplantae > Streptophyta > Magnoliopsida > Apiales > Apiaceae > Apium > Apium graveolens. Next base: position 149,577,113 of record NC_133652.1, read on the forward strand.
CAACAATAGGGACTGTATCAAACCCTGAACATGGGACGAAGAGACTGAGAAAGGCTGGTCACAGTCGATGGCTTGGGAGGAGGCCAGTGGTGAGAGGAGTGGCCATGAACCCTGTAGACCATCCTCATGGGGGAGGGGAAGGCAAGAGTAAAAGCAGTGGTGGTCATGGAAAGGTTTCAAGAACTCCGTGGGGAAAGCCTACTAAAAGTGGTTACAAGACCGGGCCTCTTAAAAGAAGGAAATAGTTCAGGTTTTCTGGGGGTATCTTTCAAGTACCCGGATAACTTTTGAGAATAAAACTAGTAATTTAGTTTTGCTTTCACTTTTTAACTAGATTATTAATTTATTTGCTATGTATGTTGTTATTCTGGGAATAAAATTGTGATTTAACTGTGATTTCCTGTAGCTACAAAAGTTTGAGTGTTTAACCATCTGGATTTACAGTTGAAACTCAATATCTGGACCGACATCTGAAAAAATCAATCAGTTTCACTTAAAACTGGTGCAATGTCACTGGCCGGGTGGAGCATCTTTAGAAGCTATTCAGCTTCAAATTGTAGCGATGAACATGCTTATTGGGGCTTCTACTATCTATCTGTGTTGGTCAATAAAGCTTACCGCTAAAGAGTGCAACAGTTTTTGCTTCGGACTTCACTTGAATTACTCTTTTCAGCTCATGCATTTAGTGTTTGAATTCGGATAGTATTATTATATAATTATAAAATTAAATTGCGGGGAAAAATAGAATGTTAAGTTTCTTGAAATTTCAAATTTCAAGTCGAAGTTAAAAATTTATATATCTTCATAATCCATCCTCTTAAAAGAAGAATCATCCACCAAAACACAAAATATATTTCCCGCCAGCAAAACCTAAAAGAAGCCCTCCAAAACCAACGACGCCGTTTAAATCCAGTGCAAGTCTATTACAAGAACGACACCGTTACACTCCATTCTTAGCAATAACTCAAATTTCCAAAATTACCCCGTACATTTAACTACATTCCCGCATTGACCTTCTTCTACAAACTTCCACAAAACCCAAATATACTCAACACAAGGCCAATCTCGTCATTTTAGCCCGTACCATACCCGTAAATAAGCCCAAAACAAAGCCCATACCCAAACCACCCGCAGTATATAAACAAAATCCCAGAGCATTCGTACTCATACCAGTTCATTCTATTTTCCCCCTTCGGGCTCTCATTTTTATGTGTTTCTTTTTCTCTCATCTCTCTCGTCTCTCTCTAAAATCTCTCCCAATTTCATCAATCTCTCTCTCTTTCTCGCTTCTAATCAATGAGTTTCAACTCTTTTTCACCGCAATTCTTCTTCAATTTCATCGTTTTCTGCTCTAATTAGTCTCGATTTCGTTGTTTTCCGTAGTGTTAAAAGCCCCAATTGCGTTCTCTTTAGCTTATTTCACGTCGTATATCGTTTTAGAACCCTAATTAGCTTCTGGAAATCGCTAATTTTGATTCGAGGAATACTCTGTCACACTACAAATGTAAGTTTTTCTCTTGATTTTTCGCTTTGTTATGATGCCCTTTTAGGTTCCTTGACTTGTCGAAACCCTAATTTTGCGAAAATTAATTAAAATTTTGATTTTTTCCTAAAAAAATTAAATTTGTGAATTTTATTTTTTTGAGGAATTGAAGTGATTTTTAGGGCTGTATTTACTTGTCTTAACTATTTGGAACTCTAATTCTGCCCCCTTTTTAATTTTTGATCCCTTTCCAATTTTTGATTGAATTAAAGCTTTACACGCATTCACTCAAACACATGTATATGTATGTTAATATGTATATGAAGTGTGTCGAACTATTAATATTTGAAGGAGATATTGAAGTTTAATTGTTTAGTATGCTTATAGTATGTTGTCGATACCCTGTTGATAATTTTTTGAAATAATTGTTTTTCGATGTGCCGAACTTATATGATGTGTAACTGATGGTATATGTGTTTAAGTGGTTGGTAATGTTTACGGAATGTGTATTTCTAATGGCCTTGATGTTGAGGAACAAGATGTGACCCTTAAGCTTGTAATTTTAGGTGGTGTTGTTTTGATGGTACATAGGGAATTACATACTGATTATTGTATATATTGTGTGTTGCAGTCTTTGAATATTTGGACTGGTAGAGCAAGTATTGTACAATGAGCGAAAAGAATAGCAATGGTGCTGCAGGGGCTTATGCTATCAATCTTGATATCTTTAGAAAGAGATTGAAGATGCTGTATTCACATTGGAATGAACACAAGGATGATATGTGGGGTTCTTCTGAAGTTTTGACTGTAGCTACTCCTCCACCATCAGATGATTTGCGATATTTGAAGTCATCTGCGTTGAATATTTGGTTGTTTGGATATGAGTTTCCGGATACAATTATGGTGTTCATGAAGAAGCAGATTCATTTCTTGTGTAGCCAGAAGAAGGCATCTTTACTTGGAGTTGTGAAAGGAGCTGCAAAGGAGGCTGTGAGTGCTGAAGTTGTGGTGCATGTGAAGGCCAAGAATGATGATGGAGGTGCACTGATGGATAGTATATTCCGAGCTGTAAAGGCCAAGTCTGGCTCAGATGGTGATGCTCCTGTAGTTGGACACATAGCGAAAGAGGCTCCCGAAGGAAACCTACTGGAGAAATGGACTGAGAAGCTACAGGGTGAGAATTTTATGGTCACTGATATATCAAATGGGTTCTCAGATTTGTTTGCGATAAAGGATATTGCTGAGATTACAAATGTAAAAAAAGCTGCATATCTGACTTCAGCAGTAATGAAACTTTATGTAGTGCCAAAGCTGGAACAGGTCATTGATGAGGAGAAAAAGGTTTCACATTCATCATTAATGGATGATACAGAAAAGGCGATTGTTGAACCTGCCAAGATAAAGGTGAAGCTTAAAGCAGAAAATGTTGATATCTGCTATCCTCCAATATTTCAAAGTGGAGGTGAATTTGATCTCAGACCAAGTGCAACAAGCAATGATCATAACCTCTTCTATGAATCTACGAGTGTGATCTTGTGCGCAATTGGGTCTCGTTACAGTAGTTACTGCTCTAATGTTGCCAGGACTTTTCTAATAGATGCAAACCCATTACAGAGTAAAGCCTATGGAGTCCTCCTTAAAGCACAAGAAGCAGCCATCAATGCTTTGAAACCAGGGAGAACAGCTAGTGCTTCATATCAAGCAGCCCTTTCCATAGTCGAGAAGGAGGCACCTGAATTGGCTGCAAACTTGACTAGAACAGCGGGAACTGGAATTGGCCTCGAGTTTCGTGAGTCTGGCCTTAACCTCAATGCAAAGAACGATAGAATACTGAAATCAGGAATGGTGTTCAACGTGTCACTTGGTTTCCAGAATTTGCAGACAGGCACCAAACATCCGAAGACCCAAAACATTTCAATGCTGCTTGCCGATACTGTAGTTATTGGTGAAAGCGGTCCTGAAGTTTTGACTTCTATGAGCTCTAAAGCAGCGAAGGATGTGTTATACTCATTGGGTGATGAGGAGGATGAAGAAGAAGAGAAGGAACGGCCGAAGGCTAAATCGGAAGCAAATGGTGCCGACCCTAATTCCTTTAAGACCTCACTCAGGTCTTTAAATCAAGAAAGCACAAAGGAGGAGCTTCGGAGGCAGCATCAAGCAGAGCTTGCTCGCCAAAAGAACGAAGAAACAGCTAGAAGGCTTACTGGTGGAGACTCCGGGACAGTAGATAGCCGTGGTTCTGTGAAATCCTCTGGTGATATTATTGCCTACAAGAATGTTAATGATCTGCCTCCTTCAAGGGGCCTAGTCATTCAAATAGATCAGAAGAATGAGGCCATCCTACTGCCTATCTATGGTAGCTTGGTTCCTTTTCATGTTGCGACAGTCAAAAGTGTTACAAGCCAACAGGATACAAGTCGTACATGCTATATACGAATCATATTCAACGTACCTGGTACTCCTTTTAATCCACATGATTCCAACACTTTGAAATTTCAGGGATCCATATATGTCAAGGAACTTTCTTTTCGATCAAGGGACCCGAGGCACAGTAGTGAAGTGGTACAACTTATTAAAACTCTGCGCAGACAAGTTGCTTCTCGGGAATCAGAAAGAGCTGAGAGAGCTACTTTAGTCAGCCAAGAAAAACTTCAAGTCGCAGGCGCAAAATTCAAGCCAATAAGGTTGTCTGATCTGTGGATCCGTCCTGTATTTGGTGGCCGTGCACGAAAGCTTTCAGGTTCACTTGAAGCACACACGAATGGATTTCGATATTCAACATCACGGGCTGAAGAGCGTGTGGATGTCATGTATGCCAACATCAAACATGCATTTTTCCAGCCAGCTGAGAAGGAAATGATCACTCTACTTCACTTTCATCTGCACAACCACATTATGGTGGGAAACAAGAAAACAAAAGATGTTCAATTTTATTGTGAAGTGATGGATGCCACACAGACAATAGGAGGTGGGAAGAGATCTGCCTATGACCCTGATGAGATTGAGGAAGAACAGCGAGAGAGAGCTCGGAAAAATAAAATTAATTTGGACTTTCAGAACTTCGTGAACCGTGTTAATGATTTATGGGGGCAGCCTCAATTTAAATCACTGGTATTGGAGTTTGATCAGCCATTGAGAGAGCTTGGATTCCACGGGGTACCTCACAAATCCTCTGCCTTTATTGTTCCAACTTCTAGCTGCCTAGTTGAGCTAATTGAGACACCATTTGTGGTGATTTCATTGAGTGAGATTGAAATTGTCAATTTGGAAAGGGTTGGACTGGGACAGAAAAACTTTGACATGGCAATTGTTTTTAAGGACTTTAAGCGGGATGTCTTTCGTATTGATTCAATCCCTTCATCTTCACTGGATGGCATCAAGGAGTGGCTTGATACAACAGACATCAAGTACTATGAGAGCAGGCTAAATATGAACTGGAAAACAATATTGAAAACTATCACTGATGATCCACAGCAATTTATAGATGAGGGTGGCTGGGAATTTTTGAACTTAGAGGTTAGTGATTCGGATTCAGAGAAATCACAGGAGTCAGACCAGGGTTATGAGCCTTCTGATGTGCAATCTGACTCAGAGTCGGAGGAAGATGATAGTGACAGTGCATCATTGGTGGAGTCAGAGGAGGATGAGGAAGAGGAATCTGAAGAGGTATCAGAAGAGGAAGAAGGAAAAACGTGGGACGAGTTGGAGAAGGAAGCAACCAATGCAGACAGAGAAAGAGGAGCTGAATCAGACAGCGAGGAGGAGAGGAATAGAAGAAAGTCAAAAGCTCTCGGTAAATCCAGGGCACCTGAGAGGAGACCTTCTGGTGGCACAAGTTTCTCGAAGAGGGCCAGATTTAGGTGAACATGTAAGTTTTTCTAGTTTATTTTCCGAGCAAGTCAATTGCTCTAGAACTAGTTTTTAAGTACTGATTTTGGATTCTTTGAACATTAAATTCCCTTTGATCTTAATTATGGCATATATCTACTTGTTATTGCAGAATTGTATGATGTTTTACAATATAATTAAAAGTCTCAATGTATGCTTTCTGTTCTTATTTATTTAACTAATTAATTAAGTTCTGAACTTTACAACACTCCCTTTGGAATTAGTACCTCATATGAATGTCATGATCACATGTAGATATATAGGGTAGACTAAAAAATGATTTCAAATCTTTAGCTGGTACAGTCTAAGATCGATGAGACTTCTCTAGTCACCTGGAGATTTAATCAATTTGTTGTCAGTAGATTCAAGTAATTAATGAGTGTAGTGTTTTTAGTCATTTAAAATCATTTTTTCAAGGAATTTAACAATGTCTTTTCTGTCGACTGGCAGGTGTCAGCAATTGCAAAATTAGGATTGAAGAGCAGAATAGGAAGTAGGAGAATAGCTGTTTGGATGATGGTGTTCTTTGCATATCACGAGGCAAGGAAGGGTAGTTTCGTTGTAGTTCTTGGAAGAGGTCTTATCTCAACAAGATGAATTGAAGGGGCTGCATGGACTAGTAGAGCTTGTAGCTAGAGGTAGTTTTTATTTAAGGTTTTTTTAGTGTGTCAATGTATGTGGTAACTAAGCAGGAAAGTGCTTTAGCAGAACATGTTTACGATACTGTTTTATGAGTATTATGCCCTGTTTCATGAATAGATGCGGACTAGGTGTTCTATCTTACGGTTGTCTTCTATTCCTAAATGCGAACTTGGTGCTCTAGTTATATCATACACTTGTCTTGTAGCTCTCGATCAACTGATGCTTCGTACTAATAAGCTGTGCTAAATTTTGGTCTCATGCTTTAATTTTTTATAAAATGTGTTTAGATTCTGGAATAGGTTAATCAATGTTCTCCATGCAGGTCATATCTTTTAGTACAACTGTGTCGTGTAAATTTATGAATTAACTTGTGCGTATGTCATATATTTCCATTTGTGCTGGTCTTATTTCTCGAATTAAATATCAAATTTTGTTTACGTTTGTGCAGTAATTTCCGTCTCAGAGTGCATAATGGTTTAAACTTAGCTATGTATTTATGCATTTAGATTGGGGGTTTATTACATGATTAATTTGTGTGCCCGGTTTTAAACCCAAACGGTGGTGTTTAGACAGTAATTTAGTGTCATGATTCGTATATGTCCGGTAAACGGGAATTAGAATCTTAAATGTTTTATTTATATTAGTAATGGAATGTGAACCCCATTCCTACTTATATTGCATTCTCGTTCTCATTAATTCCTATATTCATACCTTTCAATTTTCGTTCTCACGATAGATCGAAATTTACTTAAATATTGTGACAATTAATTCCCTTTATTAGCGGTTCTTACAAAATCTTCACAGGTTTTTACATCTGATGACCGGATGAATGAAAAACTCAAAAGATTTGAGTAACACTACATTCACATAAGAAATTAGCATTTATATATTTATACTTAATTCTATACTTAAAAATGGTAAATACGGTAAATAAATGTAAGTTTAGATACAATTTTATTAACTCTAAAAAAAAGATACAATTTTATTATCATCTATACATCTATACTTAGGATCAAGTAAGTAAAATGTTTTGTTATTTTGCAATTTGCATGTAAGTTTATCATTTTATTATAGTTGGATTTTTTTTTACTTTGCTCTGAAATAAATTAATAAATTATTAGTGACAACTATCATTGTGTAATTTAGAATCATGTAATTCAAATATTTTTTTATAACATATTTGTTGTTATTTTGCAACAATCGGAGAAAGAGTTTTATTTAACAAAAAAAAGTAACTCATTAATTTTAAATTAAAGGATACGTATTATAGCACCACACACCACTGTTACTTTTAAGATACGTTAAATATTATTCTCCCATTCAATTCACCGCATGTTTTGTTTTAATACTGCACACGTATTTTAAGGTAAATATAAAGTTTGTTAGGAATAAGCATAAATTCTGATGATAAACAAAACTATATTTGCAAAATTATGTTAAGACGAAATGTAACACCCAACTGCTAGCCATTCTAAGGGATAGTAACTGAAGGAGCAAATGATGCGGCCATTGTAACATTTTGTATGAGATCTCAATAAACAAATAACAATGCATTTATTCACTCGGATTTCATGTTGACTCAATGGATAATCTAGAATAGGATGACTAAGTGTAAATATTCGTTGCCTTGTAATTCAGATTAAGTAGTGAAGTGAATCTTTGACTGCTAAATGAAGAGAAATATCAACTTCTACATACATAAGCCTATAAACTGCTAATCAAATGACTATCAATGGCTAAGGGAAGCTGTAGTAGAATGACCTCCAATGGCTAAAGAGTTCTACGGCTAACGGCTATTAATGGCTAATGCAGATAATAGCTACTGATAGTGACATGATAGTGGTCAAAACCTAGGACTGTCAAAGCACATTAGCTGATAGGTATCTCAGAAAAGAAGATGAGAAGCCCAGACAAAGTTTGCATGTGATCTTGGATTCAAATGAAGAAAAATATTTCATTTCTGTGCATGGCAATTTGGAGAGATATTCAAGGCTGTATATCATGATAATATTTATCATCATTTGTCAAGTATCACAGGAAAGATAATGAAGAAGTAACCTTGGTGGACCTCGAAAACTGCAATATGTTTAGTTTAGTAAGCTTTGTAATGGTATATAAACTAGGTAGTAGCAGTGTTTCACTTAAGGAATATGTTCTTCATTTTCACAGAGTTTTAGAGAGATATCATCTTCTGAGTGAAACACTGAAAATCCGCAGCTGTGAGATTACATTTGTAATTGTAACAGATTATTTCTTCGAAATAAAACCTGAGGTGGTAAGTCGAAAAGCAACCCACCTGAAATTATTAACATATGTGTTCATCTTTCCTTTCCCATGCACAAATTAACTTGAAAATTTTAATTTGTATTCAACCCCCTTTTACAAAACCTAGTTGATTGTTAGTGAATAATAATTGGTATCGGAGCAAGCCTTCAACATACAGAAGGTTTAAAGATATTGACTTAAAGACCACTCAATCATCCATGGTTAAGAAGGAGGTAGAAAAGCCCATATTCCAGTCCTGAGCAAAGAATTTCTCAGTTTATCCCTTATGGCTAAACATAATGAGTCAGAGGAACCCTCAAGCAACAATCAGGTAATTATAGCTGATCTCTCTAAGTTGTAAGGGTGAATGTCAAGAAAATATCCATAATATGAAATCTGAATTATACAACTTGCATATCACTCTGAAGTCTCTTATAAGGAAAAACATCAGAATTAAAAATTCTAATTCTGAGTTATATGAAAGGAACAACTTTTTAGAGATGCAGCTGCTTGAATATGAAAATGTTAAGATAAATTACCAAGCTGCAAATGATGAACTGCTGAGGATATTAAAGAAGGAAGAAATTCTTAAGAGACAATTAAATCTTAAAAAAGAAGTAATTTCTAAATGGAAAGAAATCTAGGGATGTAGCGAATACATTCACAGATCTTGAAAGTATGAAAATTTTATGTGAAGATACTTGGAATATGGAAAAATCGAAATTTGAACAAGACGTCTCTACTGATAACTATTAATCTACAAATGATTTTCATGCAATAAAGAAAGAAAAATCAAAAGATGAAAATTTTCGCCGGAAGAAAGTATCTGTACTAGCATACTGGACACAATAGTTGAAATGCTGAACCGGTGAACAAGATCTCTTTAAGAAGAGAATGCAACAAAACCAAGAGAGTTGAGCAGAGTAACATAGGATACTTATCCAACAGAAGATTAAAGAAAGAACTTAAATCTCAGCTTGATTAAGTAGAAGGAACAACATGAATGGAAAAGTAGAGATTAACAAGCTTAATATTGGGTAATGTGTTTTAAACAATTTTAAGGGCTTTTTAAAATTTCAAGAATGGTGAACAAAGTAATCTATTTGTAGAGATAATGTATTTTAACAGAATAATTAAAACATGCATATGAACACAATTATCTTTCAAAATTCACTTAATTTTATATTAAAATCAAGCTAGTGTTTGCTACAAATTTATGGGTTACACAGCATGCAACAACATGTACTAAACCCTACTTTTGGATAATCAAATCTTTCTATTTATGTCTTAGTGTATCTATGTAAATCGTGCATGCCTGTGACTTTACTTTTCCAGTTAATCTTGGCCTTTGATATTGTACTCTTCAAACTGCTTTTGTAGACTTTTCAAATCAGTGATTGATTTGTTTGTTGATTGATAATCTTGGATATTAAACTAATATGCATTCTGTACTTGAGTTTTACTTCGAGATCTCCAGTTAGTCATATAGAGAACTCGACATCTCGATAAGCATAATGACTTATCGAGATCTCTAATAGCTCTATAGTTGATTGACTTATTGAAGTCTCTGAGTTCTCTATAAGAGAATTTGGCTTGTCGAGATCTCTCATCTTCATGTCTTCACTGTGGCTTATCGATATCTTTGAGTTCTCTAGTGACAAATTGACTTATCGATATCTCAGGGATCTCTAGTGATATTTTGACTTATCGATATCTCAAAGATCTCTAGTGATATTTTGACTTCTCGATATCTCAGAGTTCTCTAGTGAAAAAATGACTTGTCGATATCTCCAATCTTCATGTCTTCAGTTTGACTTGTCGATATCTCTGAGTTCTCTAGTGGTTTTTCTTGACTTCGCGATAAGTCATTCTGGAGTTCTCGAATGACTTCTCTATAACACTTAATCTGTGACTTGTAGACTTCCTGACTTAGAATGTTTTTCACAAAACAGATTTTTTCAACTCCAAGCTTCTTCACACTTTCTCTGAGGCATGATCTTCATGATCATCTTCCAGAGCTTATTCTTAGGCTTGAGACTGTTTACAGAAAAATACTTCAGTCTAGTCTATTTATATTTTTACAGACTTAAGTGTTATAATACAAAATGCAAACTTAGATTATCATACAACTTACTTAGGGTTGTCAATTTGTAGTCTTGTTGCAGTACAGGCATGTGTTGCACAACAATCTCCCCCAATTTGTGAGAAGATTGCTTATTACAAATTCATGCCTGTTAACAAGACTAATCCCAAGTTATAATGGAAAATTAGACTTATACATACAAATTGACACAAATACAACGCTTATACATTAGGTAATTTCCTGAGTTTAACAAATACATACATCAGATAAATGTCTCATCTCCTGTTTCTTCTCTAATGAGGTCCTTTAAATTTACAAGTATTTCCAGTTCCTCAATGATTGGTGTTCCTCTTAAAGCTTCCACAAGTTTAAGTTTGTCATGTATTGAATAGTTACTCAGTAAATCAATCCTAAATCTTGAGGATGTGCCAGCTTTGACATTTAAAAATTTCCCATCTTTGGTAACTCTGCTCATCCCTTTTGCCTTGAGATCTTCAGATCTTTGAATGTACATTTCTATTTCTCATCATAATTTCTCTTCCTCTCTTCATATTCATCCTTGTTTCTTGCTCTTCTTTCTTCCCTTTCTAACAACCATTCAGCTAAAACAGATCTCCATGCCCTGGTTGCAGTATCCTTATCTTTCAGTAAGCTTATCACTCTCTTGATTTCTGTGGGTGAAAAGGTGTCCATTAACTTGCTGCCAAGAAATGTGAAGGACCCATCCTAATAGTAAATTCTTACTTCCCTTATTGTTACAACCCAAACTTTGACCATTTCCTCAGCTAGTTGTTGAAAGTAGTCTTCATCTGAGATGCACCAGTTAAGAGGTAGAAAATCACTTTGATTATAGAAATTCTAGATGGCCCTCTTAGTGACTTGAATTTTTTTAGGTTTTCTCCCAACAGACTTGTAGTGAATTTTGGTTGATGGCTTAGCAGAGGGTAGGTTTAAGAGTTTCTTGAGAAATGTTTGACTTGATATGATTGATATTTTTAGAAAGGTGTTAGCAGTTTATTTGTATAAGAATTTAGGCTTTGAGGTAGGAGGTGTTTCAGTGTATGAGTTTGTTGGCTTTGAAGGTTGAGCTTGGTTGGTTTGGATTTTTAGGGTTTGTTGTGGTTCTGAGCCATCTTGCTTTTTCTTCTTTCTTCTTTCATCCCATTTCTTCTTATCATCTTCCTTTTTCTCATCCTTCTTCTTATCTTTGCTGCCAGTTGCTTTTGAAGATTGACTTGGATTTGAGCTAGAAGGCTTTTACTCATCATGCTTCTGCTCATCATCATCATCCTTGTCATCTTTTAAGTTGAATTGAGTGGATGACAACATGGTGTCAATATTTACTAGATACCTTTCAAGAATTCTGATCATTTCTTCATCTTCAGGTTCCTTGAACTTTTTTATTTTAAATCAGATTGAAGAGTCATGATCAACCTCATGTTCCCTCTCACATATTTCTTGGGAACATTAAAGATTTTGTTCTTTTTGTTTGTGAGCAGATGTAGGACACCCCTTTACTTGGATATAGATAGGCTTCAGGAAAATCTGCTATATGTGCATTTTTAAGCTCATGAAGAAGCTGAGTGTCCTCTGTGATGACCACATGTACTTTGTCAATCACAACATCTAGCTCAGATGCCCTTAGAGTTCTAAGATTTGAAAGAGAGACTTGAAGGCATCTATCCACGCCACCATCATTGATGTTAACAACAATGCTTTTCTGTAGATAGTTCTCAACATTCACAACTATTGCCTTGATAGATTTGATAGTCTTGGCCAATGCTCTTTTGTATGTAATGATGTTATTTTGAAGAGACATTCTCAGGACTGCAAGAAATTTACTAAATTTTTGATCTTGATTTGGTCCTTCTGCAGCTTTGATGAGTCTTTCTTTTCCCATATCTTAAAATTGTTGAGTTTGTGAAGAGTTTTGGCCAACCTGAATATACTCTTTAGACTTAGATTTAGCATCCATAGATTGTTGAATCCTAGCCTCAATCTCCCCCTTAGTCTTGGTGACAGGCATGAGTAGAGGAGTTGGTAATTCTGGCCTTATTTCTTCAGGTAGTGAGGGCAGTGGTATGTTGAGCTTCCCCATGATGGCTCTTAAGGCAATAGAGTTTTGCATTTGGAGATGCTTGTGAGAGTCCAACAGGGTTTTGATGTCTTTCTGTTGACTCTGCACCAAAGAAGTAAGAGCTTGGACTTGTGCACTTAGTGAGTCATTGGAAGATTGGAGAAAATAGACTTGCTGTTGCAGTTCTTGAACTTGCAGTGTGGATGAGGATTAAGATGTGGAGGAAGTAGAAACTCCAAAAGGGTACAGCCTTCTTAATTTCATCCATGAGCAAGGCTGAAGGAGTGTATCTGCTAGAGTGCATTTGATCCAGCTTCAGTCTTGTATCATTAGAATGAATGCTATGATTTTGAACTTGTTCATTTAGGGCCACAAATGAGGTCTTGAGATTCTTGACATGTGTTTCCATTCCACTGAGATCATACCTTGACATCTGGTCAGCAAAGGTTATGAATTTGTTTTTGATCTCAGTTTGGGAAGGGATGATTTGATCCATCTTTTCCCTCACAATCTTCATTATTTTATTTTGATGTCCAGTCAATGTGATTTGAAGTGCTTTTCCAAAGTTATGGAAAGCCTTGATTTGAGCCTTGTATATATCATTGATGAAATCATAAACTTCCTGAGGAGTTAGAGATCTAGCATTGCTTCCCAGAATAGTGATATACTCCTTCCTGAACTTAGCTAGCACAACATCCATTTCAATAGAGAATTCTTTATCTATCCAAGCATCACAATTTGCATTCTGACCAGCTTCATCAACAATTTTAGATTGATTTTCTTCAACATCTGTCTGGTAAGTGAGCATGATAGCTTGGTAGTCCTGATTTAACATGTTGGATTTGAGCAGCTGTTGTGAGATTTGTGTAAGGCCTCCAATCTAGTCAACTACAAGATCTTCAATGGTCAAAGGTTAATTTTCAGTTTCACTGGGAGATGAGATGAGATGGTTGAGGTTGAGAAGTTGATGGTTGATTGGTTTGATGAGAAGGTGACAATGTAACAGAACCACCTATGACAAGAGTCACAGTTTGACTCACAGTAGGTACTGTGGTTATGACAGTGTGTTTTCCTCCACTAGAAGTGGGAACCTCCATTTAAATTAGAGGGGATTTGATTGGGTTACTGTCATGTACACCAATCTCAAACCCTTGTGTCCCTTTCAGAACACTTTCACTTGAATGTGATGTACTTGCCTCATGTATGACATGATTATTGGCAATTGTACTCCTAGCATCAATTGCTAATGCAATTTCTTCTAGGGTTTTGAGGGGAGTTGTTCTTGGAACAGGAACCTCCAATTGAATTGGAGAGGATTTAGATAGCTCCCCCTCAAGAGTACTCCCCTCAAACCTAATAGCCTATGAAGGCTGATTTGCACATGAAGGTGCATCTGTGATCACCATAGGATCTTCAGTAAAAACTGATGAATCCCCCATGTTTGTGATGGTGTCATCAAGGTCTATCCCAGCCAGTAGCCTCTCACCATCTAAACTTGGTGTCTGGGTGGTGAGCAAGATTTCTTGAAATAAGTCACTTAAGTGAGTTTGCACTTAAGGATTGGATTCAAGTGCAGTATATGAAGAAGAAATTTGAGAAACTAATATTTGTTGTTCAGTAGTGAGTGTTGGCAGCTCCCCTTGAATAGATGAGGGAATTTCAATTAATATACTCTCATGGTGTGTTGTTATTCCCTAACAATATAAAAAGAATTACAGAAGGGGTGTTGAATGTAATTCTGGCTACTTTTTCAAATTTAAAGAATGTTCTAACTTGATAAATATAACAGTGTTTGATTAGCAATGGTGCGAAATAAAAGAGTGATAGAAATCAAAACACTAAGTAATAAAAATAGAAGCTTTTAAAACTTTCTGGTGGATTTAAAAGTATCCACCATATATATATATATATAAAATGAGAACCCTGTGAAGCTTTGAATAGCTCACAGCTGCTTTACAAGTTTGAACAAACAAAACTGCAGAGAAATGCTTACATAATTCAGCTTTATATATTTCTCTGAAAATAAGCTTGCTTAGTTAATTGTTCTACTTGCTACACTTGGTTTATATATCACCAAGTTACATGACAATGAGACAAAATAATAAAACAAAGTTTATCTAGTCTAAAATCATGTTGCTTCATTACTCTTTCCAATATCTTTGACTGTCTTCACAATTTCATGGAAATGGTAATGCTTCTTTGTTCTCAAATTCCTGCTTAACAGGCTGCCACATTCCTTTTACAAACACCCAACGCATGTGACTGTGTTGTCACTATCAATGGCTATTTGATTTGATCATCCGTCAGGACTATGTTTGTCATCCGTCGGGAGCTATGTTGATCATCCGTCGGGAGTCTTGTAGATCATCCGTCGGGAGTCTATCTGCCACTTGACTCTATTTCACTTATACAGAATTACAAGACATCTCATATTTACAATTAGTCAACCTATTCTGCATATCAATCTAGTAGTCAACATGACTTAAAGAATCCTATACAATCTACTTGACTAAAACATGTTGTTTGCAGAAATGTGCTACAGAACTTATTTGTTACATAAGCTACTCACTCGATGGATGTTAATCTATCACCCGTCGGGACTGAAAAGTTCATCCGTCGGGACTATATTAGATCATCCGTCGAGTGCTACAAAATTTACTAGGTTAAATCTACTAAGGTGTTTTATTTAACTTATCATCAAGTTCACAACATATTCCTAACAATCTCCCCCAATTTATCTCTACTTGAATTGTAGCCATAAATTAAGAGAAACTTGATGATAATAAAACACCCTAAAACTACATATTAAAAAGTAGTAGATAAAACTGATAAGTGCTGCAAAATTTATTGAATATTGAAAAAATAAAGTGTACAAAGAGTTCTCACAATCATTATCAATGTGATCCTCTAGTCTGAGCAGATAATTCTATTTCCTTGATTGTCTAGATTTCTTCCCAAGCTTCCTGTTGTTTTCCTCTATTTGATTATGGAGTTGTCTCTGGAATTCAAGTTCATCAGCTTCAGATAGATCCAGCATTTCTTGTATTTCCAATCGAGTCTCATTGCTAGAGATACTCAAATGGTCATCCAGTCTGAAGAATCTTCTAACTCCCTTATCATCCATGAATTCCATCAGCCAATAAGGCCCCAAATACACTCACTTTCCTGTGAAGGGAATTGATAGAATTTTTGGATGTGCATCTTTGGTTTTCTTACTCCTTAGCTCTCAAATCTTCTTTAGAACCAATCTCCTTGCAATCACATTAAATCCAAAGTTCTTTTTGAAATATGAATAGATCTTTATTAGTACATAACAGCTTTCTTCTAAAATCCTGTGAAGAGGCCATGTGATTTCTTTCGCCGCCTTGTACTTAAACACCAATCTTTCAGGAAGATGTCTATGAGCATCAATTCCTTTTACTTCTTCCAGTTCATCCAAGTAGAGGTTTAAATCTGAAAACTCCTTGATATCACAGATATATAAAAAACCTTCCTTGTTGACTGTAGATTTAGATTTGGTTAAGGTCTTGGTTCTGAGAGTTACATGCTTGCTTTTCTTGGTTGCTCTTATCTTTGTTTTCTTTGGCTTGTTGAAGATAGGTAAATTTAGTTCAGGAATTGGAAAACTATCCCAGTCCATTGGCTCATCCTTTGGAATTATAGGCTCACCATGAAAATTCTTAGTTGGATCCACCTTGAATTCTTCATGTACCACTGAGGGCTTGGATGTCTGAGTTGAAGTTGTAGATTTTTTGGGAATGTAGTCTTTCATTTCCTCATCACTAAAGTCCAATTTTCTTTTAGAATGGAGCTTGTATCTGAATTTTCTTTTCTGTTGTGGTTCCTGATGCATTTTCTGATCTTTAGGTTCAATAATCACAGATGGTTGTGCAGAAATCTTAGTTGTTTTCTTCACAACTTGAAGTTTGGCCAAGATAGCAGCTTGCTCCTTCTTTTGTTTGAGCTTCTTAGCATCTAAGGCAATCTGCTTCTTTTCTTGCCTGATTCTTTCCTTCACTTCCTTCTTAGCTTCTACAAACTGAGGGTGTCCAGCCATCACACAGATTTCCTTACCATTTCTGTAGATTTTGGTAATCCTTCTTTTAAGTACTAAATCAGTTGGATCTTTGAAAAATGCAATTGACCTAGCCAACAGCTTCTTCTCATCTGACCTAGGTGTCTCAAACACAAGATCCACATGATTTTTGTCTGAGAACTTTGAGTAGTTTCTTTTAGGCTTCAAGATTAGATTTGCTTTTGGAGATTTGATGCAAGAAGTTTGGCTATCCAAGTTGCCTAGACTCATTTCATGCACTGAGATGTGTTTGACTTGAGAATGGTGATGAAAGGTCTTGTTTGGCTTCTGTAGCTGACCAAATTTCTCCTGAATAGCTGCATCAATCTTCTTCCATTTCTCATCTAGTTCCTTCTCAATAGCTGCAACATTAAGCATCTTGGGATTTGTCTTTGACTCAAGTTTAACAACTGCTATTTGGATCAGATCGATGATGTCCAATATTGGTGGCTTTGGCAGAGTAATTTCTGGAACAATTACTTGACTGATCTGAACATTTATCACATGCTCCCCCTCATTGGTTGGCTCTGCTTGACTGACTTGAATTGTTGATTCTTTCTCCCCTTTTTGTTATCATCAAGTAGAGTGGAGGTAGAAGTTTGTGCAACCACCAGGTTTTGTAGCAACTGAGTTTGCTGTGCTTGATGAAGATGAATGGCTGTTAGAGAGGCTTCCACAGCTTGAAATCTAGTGTCCAAGGAATCCACTTTAGCTGCAAGATTTGAATTTCTTCTCAACTGTCTATTGATGCCAAGCATTGTTGTATTTGGAAATGTAGCATCCAATCTTTTAGAGACACTCTTCTTGACTTGGTCAATCTCTGTCTTGATTGAACTGACATCTTGGTTGTGTTGAAGAAATTGGATTTGATGTAGTTGCAGAGAGTTGAGATGTGCTTGTAGAAGCTTCTTGGTGCTAGCATTGGTAGTGGCCTAAAGAGCATTGTGTGTCTGTTGGATGATGTGGAAAAGAGTTGTCTTAAGATGATGCTCAACACATTCCTTAAAAAACACCCAAGAAGGAATATTTGATCTAGAGATAGGGCCTGCTTCTTCCCCTATGTCCAGGAGCTCTTCACCATCATCACCATCATCTCCAAAGAAATCTGCAGATTCACCAGTACCATAGTCAACGTCATCACCGACTCTAGGTGGCATGGCTGTGATGGCATCCTTTGCTATTTGGATTGATTGAGTAGTATGCACCAAGTTCAGCATCTTTTCTGCATTTTCATTGCCCTGTCCAGCCAAAAGTTGATATGTTGGAACAGGATGAGTAAATGTCTTAGCATCCAAAGAGATGGAATCTACGATAGCTTGATCATGCTGAGATAGTTTCTCTCTGTCTGCATCATTGACATTCATTGACTCACTAACAATGATGCCCATCTTTATTCTCCTGTACCTGCATTTCTTTCATTTTCTCTCTGTTCTTGCATCAAGGGCTCACCTTGGCTCACCACCCTCACACCCTCACCTTCACCTATCAAGGTAGAACTCCCCTCACTCACTTTTGCCAGACCTGAAGAAATGGTCTGTATTTGATCACTTATTTCCTCTCCTTTTGCCTGGGAGCAACCCAGCCTCTCACTCAATTCACTCCCCGTCCTCAGTCCTAAGAGTGATTGTACTACTACTAGGTCATCTGCACTTGTGACAATTGTTGGGATTTGAAGTTTTGCAGAGAGTACCGACGGATCAGGAACATCCATCGGGATAATAGTTTGGCTAGTCGACAGATGACTGCTGTTAGGCACATCTGTCGGGATACAATCACTACTCGACGGATGAACAATATCCACTGGGAGAGAAGAAATGAATGAGTTTGGAGTGGAGACTATTGTAGACTCTGTGCAGATTGATGAAAATTTGGGCACAGATGTCTCAATAGACTCAGAAAGAATTGGCAAGTGAGCCAACAAATTATCTAAAAGATGATGCTCACTTGCTTGGATTTTCGGCTTCTCCAATAGAGTTAAAGATGGAGAATTTGGAAGTGATGTATGAATCATGTCTACATCCAGTGAGTGTGTGGGTGAATTTGGTGTTTCAGGTGCTTCAATTATTAACGATTTTGGCTGTGACTCCACATTTATTGGAGCCACAGCAAGCTGACTTTGAAATGGTGCAGTGACTGAGTTTTTAGCTCCAGTTTGCACTGTGTGTGTTCCCTGTGCATCCCCAAGGGTTTTAGATCTTTTCTTTCTGGCATAAGTCTATGGTGAACTTGTGTCCCTAACCCTCTTGGCCTGTGCTCCTGGTTGGGAGCTTTTTTCAATAGTAACATCCTTTTGGGAGGATGAAACTAGAATTGAGCTGATTTCCTTATTAACAACCACAGTTTATTGGGAAACTATGGTGTGGCTAGGCTTGGGTACATTAATCTCACCAGCCTTATCCTTAGGGTTTCTTTAATTTTCACCCTGTCCCTCACCTAACTCACTCTCCTTCACACTCCCCTCTTTATGTTTGGTAGATTTTGTAACTGATTTCTTTTGAGAGAAACCGGAGGGGGCTTTCTTAGCTTTGGATTTTGAAATTATTGTTTTGGTAGCTTGGGTAGGCATCTGTTGGGTTATTAACACAGATGCCATAGCTCCACTTGAAGGCAAAGAAATTTATGAGGTTGGAAGAGTAGAAATAATGGTGTTTACCTCACTTACTTTATGACCCTCCATGATTGGAAAATAGAATAAGGGCACCTCTTTGTAGTGACTTGCTCTATTGAGATCTGCAATGATTCTCCTTTATTGAACCCAACAATTCAGTTTGTTGGTTGGGTTCTCAATATCAATGTTCTCAATAAGATGGTTAGCAAGAATCTAGCATAATAGACACTTTTACCTCTCTTATTAAGTTTCCCTAACTTATAACCTAACTCAAACAAGATCATGTCACTGAAGTTAAAGTACTTATCAGTAACCAACATATAAAGCATGTTAAGCATGGCAATGTTAACAGAATCAAAATTACTCACTTTACCTGAAAATACTTTGGTAACTCCATCATACACATAACTCCACTCTTTTCTAAGATCTAGTCTCATAATCTCACTTAATTTAGAGGTAGAGAGAGCATAACCAATAGAATTAAGCATGTTAACTAAATCAGTATCTGTGTGTGGAACGGTTTTAGTGTTATCTGGAATTTTAAAGCATGTTTTGATAATGTCACTATTAATGCAGAACTGCTTACCTTTAAGAGTGAAAGTTATGGTCTTGTCAGTAGAATAATACACAGCTGTTGTCCATATCTCCTCCACAACTTCACAATAGATTGTAGGTGATTCCAGCATAGCATAACTGAGTTTGTATTCCTTCATAAAGTCCATTATTTTGTGAAAATCTCCTGTTAGGTCCTAATGTGTTTGTAGAAGGGGGGTTGAATACAAACAATACCGAATAATTAAATTTAGTGCGGAATAAAAATTGAAACAAAATTCAAGTTAAATAAAAATATTATTAATCTTGAAAGGTGTTATAACAAAGGTATGGATTACAAGGGATTAATCTCAAATTAATTATCACAAATCGAGAATAAATTCGACATGAACTTTTTCTATTTTTGCAATAAAAAGATTCAAATGCTAAACGCAATTTGAGATTAAGTTCTAGGGAGCTAGATAGTTACACAAGAACAAGAGAATGATTTCTAATTGTTTGGATTTAACTTTAAAACTAGAAATTGTGATCTTGAAATATGCAGATGAAAAGATGAAATATTGCTTCTGCTTCTTTTTTTTGTTCTTGAATAAGTGTGTTCTGTATATTAGTCTTGAATGTCTGTTGCTGCTTCTGTCTTTATAATTCAATCAACAGAATCACTTGAACTGGAATGACAATCAGTTGAACTAGCAAGACAATCTGCTGAACCAGTAGAACTTTCGGTATGACAATCAGTTTAAGCTAGTATGACTTTCGGCAAGACTATCTGTTGAACTAGCAAGACTATCAAACTGAACTAGCAAGACTATCTCCTTCCAGTAGAACTTTCGGTGAGATAATTGAAATGACCTGGCATGACAATCGGTATGACAATCCAGATTGTCATGCTAGTTCAATTTCAATTATCTTGCTGAATTAAAACAGATTTTAATCCAATTATAATTCTGAAAATTCTTAATATTAATTCAGAATTAATTAATTAATTCAATTAATCAATAAATTAATCTTTGCAGATATAATTTATTTTCTTAATTAAACTATATGACTTAATTAATTAATAGAGAATTAATACTAATCTTGAACAACAACCATTCTTTTGAAAATCTTCTGAAAATCACTGTCAATTATGAATCAATTCCACCACTTCAATATTGACACTCGATGTACTGTCTGGTTCATGAGTGACTAACTTTCGTGACGTTTCTTCATGTCTTGACTTTGATAACTTGATTTTCTTCAGATTAAATCCTTGTAATTCTCTGATACCCTAACATGATCTCTGTCACTTGATTAAATCCACAATCTTGATTTATATCACCGAGGCTTGATCAATTTCTTGAACTTCTTCCAGTGAATTAATTCCTCAAGTCTGTAGATGAACCTTATTTCTGAATCCTTTGACAGATGTTACTTTGTGAGATCTCTTTGACGGTAGATCCACTATTTACTTATTACATTCTGATTTGAGTTGAGTTAAATCCTCGAATATATAAATAGGCTATGACATATGCCTTATAATCTCCCCATATTTGTTTGTTAGACAATAACAACAAATACCTAGAGGATAACTCAACTAACAAATAAGAAAAAGATATAAACAGAAATTCAAAGTAAATAGCAGAAAAGTTTTGGATAACATTTAACATTTTCCAGATTCCAAATAGATGTTCCTCTAGACTGAACATATCTTTAAGTAGTTTCATCTTCTTTTGTACAACCACATTTCCTGTTGAGAAGCGCATATCTCTCTTGCTTCTCCCCCTATGAGAATCAAATGCTTAAAGAAGATCACCTTCGTTTACCACATCTCCCGTACAATAGGATCCGCAGATAAAAAACCAATGGTACTCCCCTTTTGGAAAACAGCTTCTTCCCTTACTAGGAAATCACCTTGTGTTTACCACCTCTCCCGTACAATAGGATCCGTAGTTACAAACAACAATGGTGTGGTTTAGTGTACATATGTAGGATCTTTTTCTTCCTCCCTGCTATTTCTCCCCCTTAGTTGAGGAATCCTCCAAACTATTACTTAAGCTTTTATCTCCCCCTTAGAAAAGGAATGTATGCCGTTGTCTAAAGGAATTCTCATATTTCACTTGGTTGGAAAAGAAATAAAAAGTAGTTTCTTCTTCTTCCTCACTGTGAGTGTGTGATTCTGTTTTGTGTACCTCACATGTGTTTCACTCTTCTCTCCACTCGTGTTTACACTCATTCTCACAAGTGTATCACTCCTCTCATAGCTCCAACATTCAGCTGTACCTGCAAGGAAAATCACCTTAGCCATCCTTAAGGAGATCACAGGTGGTGCAATGGGAGTTCACAAATCCCCATCCTTGTTAAACTCGTCAGATGAATCTGAGTCATAATCTACAAGTTGCTAGTTTCCCTTTTAGGGTTCCAGATTTGAATTCTGGGAAGGTAAACAATGATCCAACGAATTTAGCATGAAGATCAAAGTTCCCTTCTAATGTCTGTGAAGACATTTCCTTGTAACTCATCAGGTAATATCTGAATCATTGTCAACAAGTTGCCGATCTGCACCTATATCAGATCCACTATCCGCAGATGCATCCAGGGGATTTAGGCCTGGGGAGGTAGACACTGACCACTGACATATGGCTTTTGGATCAGTATCCTCTCCTAATACCTGTAAAGGTAATTGGTCCATTAAAGAACCTTGAACAATCGAATATGACCTTAAAATGGTCGAAACTCTTGTTTCCGTCAACTCATCCTTTGTGTGTGTAACCTTTCCTTGTGCATCAAGAATTGTTTATGTTTGAGGTGGTGACACTACATCGGATACCCTGGCCGACAGGCAAATTTCAATAGACGCACCCTGTTGAGAGAATGAATCTAGTAACTGTTTTTGTGCCTTTTCAGCCATTACATCTTTTTGAGAAGATGTATGGGAGCTAGCACTTGTCTCGGTTTAAATACTACTCATCTATGTAGGAGACAGAGCTACTGGGTTGACTACAGAACCTTCCTTATGTGGTGCACTAAGGCACTATCTCCCTCACGCTCATTCATACTACATTTAGTGGTAAGAGAGTGTTGGTTGGTTCTGTTTCTGTGTTTTTCTTTACAGTCTGGGATAGATGTTGTGGGTTTTCAACCTCATGACTGTCAATAAAAGAAAGCCATTGGAGACTGAACCTGTATCACAAAACATATGGCAATAGAGAGATAAAATGTACTTAAGATCTTTAAGGAATGAAAATTATATATTTAATCTTTTGAGAGAAATGATGTACAATAGTGATTTCAAAAGATTTTAATGAAATAAGAAATCACTAATGTAGAAAGAAGTTTGATTTTCTCCTAAAACTCACTGCACATAGAAAATAATATATTTGTGCCTAGTAATAAGAGAGTTATTAATATGACGACTCTACTAGTTCATATTAATCTGTAACTTCAGTTAGAGTGCCATACCATGTTCTTGACGATTGCTTGAGTAGTACACTAGTTCATACCAACCTGAAGTGAGATTGTGAAGAAGAGATTGCATAGTCCAATAGATCTGTAACTGCAAAGTCCATGAACTGCGGTGCACTGACTTCTTCTTTTGACTCATCAACCAGGATTACACTTGTACACATCTTACTAGAGTCCAATTCCAAGTGTAATGTGCATCAGGTGCCTGATATGTCGTAATATTCTCAAGTCTCGTCACTGGTGCTATATGTTAGATACCGCTTCCTGATAATAACCTAGCACAATAAACACATTTTTCAATGATAACATTCCCAGCTTGCAAATAGCCATATCCCTCAGATAAACCTTTGTTGTTATCTCCAAAGGTAACCAGTGGGCCAGCTTTCTCAACCACATTTGATAGCAGGGCTCTATCTCCGGTCATATGTCTTGACGATCCACTGTCAAGAATCCACACTACCGGTTCCACCTGTTTAATGCCCTGCACTACAAATGGATTAGACCTTCTTCGGAACCCAAACTTGGTTGGGCCCGGCATACTTCTAGAATTGACCTTTGTTAGGAAAAACAACATTCTTAACTTTAATGGTCTCAACTTTCTCAATGACTGAACATTTGACCTTGTAAACAGCCTTAACAAATTTCTGTTTAGGCTTAGGCACAAATGTCTCCTTTCTAGCCTTAGAAGGACTAGCAGTCTTAGACCTATCATGCTTCCTATTATTCACATGCTGACGAGGAGTAGTCTTATCACTAGAAACATGCTTACCATTAAAATAAGCATACATCAAATTAAAAGCACAAGACATACAATTAGCAACACCACATGCTTTATGAGAGGGATTAACAACAGGCAAAATATGCATGGTAGACATAGCAATTTTGTTATCCAACTCATGTGTGTCTAAGTTAGTCTCAGTTGCTTTCACAACTTTGACTGGAACTTTCGACACACTTGACTTGGAAACAACCTTCTCATTAGCATGATCTTCAGCACGTATTTCTTCTTGAATAATAGAGGAGGTCGCATCAAATGGTTCAGCAATTGATGCTTTATAGAGGGGTTTATCAACACCCTTAAGCACATGTGGTACTTCCCTACCTTTAGCACAGACATGAGGAGGGGAGTTTATGCCTAATTCTCCAATAGCAGCATTGTAATCATAACCTATTCCAGATGTTTGATTAACAACTTGCTTACTGTAGAACTCTTTAGCCTTCGAACAAGAATTGAAGTAGGCTGTAACCTTAGTCTCAAGACCGGTGATCTTGTCTTTGAGAATAGTTTCGAGTTGTCTATAATAGTTAACTCTATTCTCTAGAAAAGATACTTGTTCTTTTAACTTGTCTTGATTAATGTGCACAAGTCTTAATTCATTGACCTCTTTCTCAAGGTCTTTGATCTGCTGACTTAAAAGTTCATTATCACGACGAGCACAATCTAAGGAACCTCCTAGATGATAAACTAATTCAGCATCAGTAAATTTTACCTCTTTTCTTGATGATGAAGCTTTTCCATCAATAGCCATAAGAGCAAGATTCTCATCTTCTTCATCTTCACTATCGGTATCATCCCAGCTTCTTCCCTTTGCCAGGTAAGCCCTTTCAGAGTTACTCTTCTGATTTGAATCATAAGAGTTCTTCCTTACTTGCTTTGGCTTCCTGCATTCTGTGGCAAAGTGTCCCAACTCATTGCAGTTATAGCATCTAATGGTGCTCCGATCAATCATCCCTGTTTTGTATCCACCACTACTGGTGTTAGAGGATGAAGATCCACCTTTCTGGAATCTGTTGTAGTTGGACTTGTACTTGAACTTGGGATTTCTCTTGAATCTGACATTGGAGAATCTCTTGACAATCTGGGCCATTGACTCATCTTCTAATTGCTCCAGCTCTTCCAAGGAATAAAAATCATCAGTGGATTGATTTGTAGTAGGAGGATCATATTCTGCTACTAACACATTTTCCTCAGCCTTGGAAAACTGTACCATTCTCTCCAACTGTTGAGATTGTTTTTGTTGTTGACCTTCAGCTACAAGAGCAGTAGATGTGCTGACCATTCTATCTTTCCCGTATACTTCCTTCTGCTGAATCTGCTCCAACTCATAGGTTTTTAACACACCATAGAGTTTATCCAAAGAAATCTCACTCAGATCTCTAGCTTCTCTTATGGCAGTGATTCTATGCTCAAGATGAGTTGGCAGTGTTAAAAGGAACTTTTTGTTGACCTCCCTGATTGAATAATATTTTCCATTTATGTTCAGGTTGTTGATCAATGCATTGTACCTCTCAAACACTTCAGTAATTCATTCTCCTGGATTGGATTTAAAATGTTCATACTCAGATGTTAGGATCTCCAACTTGTTCTCCCTAACTTCCTCTGTACCTTCATTAATCACCTCAATAGTTTCCCAGATGTGTTTGGAATTTTTACAGTTCATCGCATGTCTGTTCATCAAGGGATCGAGGGAATCAACTAAAATTAACTGAAGGCTGGCATCCAAGGAGGCTTCTTCTTTTTCAGCAGGAGAAAAATCCTCAGGCTCTTTTGGATAGGTTCTAGCTTTGGTAATCACAACATCATCTACTATCACCTCTGGTACAATAACCATCGGAGTTTTTGGACCCTTCTTTAACAAGTTCAGATATTTGGGATTCGCAACTTGTAAAAACAAGTGCATCTTCTTCTTCCACATGATATAATTTTGTTTATCAAATAGTGGAATTTTAACAGTTCCAACTTTTTGTGAAGTCATTATGAATTTTTGAATAAATAAAAATTCAAGGAGTTGAAAAATTACAAAAGTCTAGGATCTTGATTTGTTCGTTAATCAGAAGGCTCTGATACCAATTATTAGGTCCCAATGTGTTTGTAGAAGGGGGTTGAATACAAACAATACCGAATAATCGAATTTAGTGCGGAATAAAAAATTTAAACAAAATTCAAGTTAAATAAAAATATTATTAAACTTGAAAGGTGTTACAACAAAGGTATCGATTACAAGGGATTAATCTCAAATTAATTATCACAAATCTAAAATAAATTCGACATGAACTTTTTCTATTTTTGAAATAAAAAGATTCAAATGCTAAACGCAATTTGAGATTAAGTTCTAGGGATTTTGATCCGCTAGATAGTTACACAAGAACAAGAGAATGATTTCTAGTTGTTTGGATTTTACTTTAAAACTAGAAATTGTGATCTTGAAATATGCAGATGAAAAGATGAAATATTGCTTCTGCTTCTTTTTTTGTTCTTGAATAAGTGTGCTGTATATTAGTCTTGAATGTCTGTTGCTGCTTCTGTCTTTATAATTCAATCAACAGAATCACTTGAACTGGAATGACAATCAGTTGAACTAGCAAGACAATCTGCTGAACCAGTAGAACTTTCGGTATGACAATCAGTTTAAGCTATTATGACTTTCGGCAAGACTATTTGTTGAACTAGCAAGACTATCAAACTGAACTAGTAAGACTATCTCCTTCTGGTAGAACTTTCGGTGAGACAATTGAAATGACAATCCAGATTGTCATGCTAGTTCAATTTCAATTGTCTTGCTGAATTAAAATAGATTTGAATCCAATTATAATTCTGAAAATTCTTAATATTAATTCAGAATTAATGTAATATCCGGGATATATCGTGTAATTATTTTTGTTATTATATAATTGTTATGTGTGTTCAGTATCTATTCTGTGAGCTAATTGTTAAGTGTTATCTGTACTTGAATATTCAAAAATAATATTAATTAAGTATTTTAATTTTTATATGTCCAAAATAAAATATAGATAATTGTCATATCTTCCTAATTATTTTTATGTTGGTTTATGGATTTATAAGAATCATATGAAATTTCTAAAATCTTTTTTCGGGTAATTAAAATCTATTTTATAAAAACGGGAACCAACCGACGTCAAAAGTTGTTACGTTTTTGGAACCCGAAACTCTTTCGAGAACTCCTTCCTAACCTAATTGTAATATTTCGAGCATTTTCCATGTTTCGACTTTTTCGATCCGGCGTACGGTTTGTCCTGCGCGGGTCTCGGCGCAACATTTTCGATACAATATTCGTTTCGGTAAATCAACAAAACCCGTATTTTCGATAAACGAGAGCTTTTTATTAAACTATCACAATTATCACTTCGTAATACGTGTAACCAGGCGCTGAGACCAAGACCGCAGTACAAATTGTACTAATTTGGATAATTATCCCGAAAACCGATACCGTTTGGATCAGTTTTTACAAATAAACGTACCGTTTTATATCCGGAATGATCCAACGGGATACAAATTTTCCGTAATTATAAATAGGCTTTTACCGTATTTTATTTCGTATCAAAAATCATTTGCAGATAGTTAATTCTATAATTTTCAGAGAAAAACCCTAATTATATAAACTGTTCTAAGAATCAAACAGCAAAACGAAGGCGTTACCGATCTCTGTTTTCAAAGCTTGAGTAACCAAAACGAAGGATTTGAAGTGTTCTATCAGATTCTAAGCTTTGTTTCACTGCAGAAATCAAGGTTATTTTTCTAAAAATTTATTTATTTTCGAATTTATTTTATTAAAAATATGAATTTTTGTTCGGATGATTGTTTGTATGATTTGATGATTGCATGTTGTAGAGCTTGTTTTCCTGATGATTTTCATATGTCATACGTCTGATTTGGAGTTCAATAACATGTTCAAATTTGAGTTTGATTTTCGAATTTTAAAATTAGGGTTTATAACCCGTATGAATGTTCTTAATTGAAATTTGGGGGTTTCTTATTCTGTGATAGATTGATGTTGTGTTATAGTGGGTTGTGTTCTCTGTGAAATTTGCAATCTAGTCGTATAAGTTTCATGAACCAACGAGGTCTGTAGAGAAGGGAGTTGTGTTTTGAAGTTTTCCGATGGTCGCCGGAAACTGGAAAATTTCACGGCCAAATTCCGGCCAACTCAGGGATTGTTAGGATGAATTGATTGCATGGTTGTATTCCTGGTGTTGTGTAGATGTGATCTGGAGGTTTTGGTGGGGTGAGGACGCCGGGAACGTGTTCTCCGGCCACCTCTGTGTTTTCCGGCGACGGGGTGTAAAAATTGCAGTTTGGTCCCAGGACTTTTGGGGACGATACAGTTAGGTCCCTGTAGTTTCCAGACTTTGCAAATTTAGGATTCCTGTTTATAAAATGTTTAAAAATCATATTTCCTATTTATTTTTATTATAAAAATTCATTTTTAATTTCTGAAAATTCTAAAAATTATTATTTTAATTCTGAAAATTATTTTTAATTCACAAATAAATCTAAATTAATTAGTTAATTAATTTCAGTTAATTTCTAATTGATTAATTGGTCAATTAATTCGAAAATTAATTGATTAATTGATTTAATTAATTATTAATTAATTATTAATTAATTTTAATTAATTATTTAATTAGATTTAATTATTTAAAAATGATTTAAAAATTCTGAAAAATAGTTTCGAGCTTTAAAATATTATTCTAAATTATTTCCAAGGCTCGATAATTATTCTAAAATAATTTCGGAGCCAGAATTGGCCAACCGAACCCTGTTTATTAACCCGAAATTGATCCAACGACCCGTTTTAATTCCGAAAAATGTTTTAAAAATCATTTTAAATACCAGAAAGCCTATTTATGACCCGAGACTTCTTGATAAACAATATATCATTGATTACGTGATGTATTATGTGCTATATGTGACTTGCTAATTGACTATCGGTCTATATATTCGGTGTTTACTTGATTATTGCATAACTTTCAATCCGTTAATCGGATTTGGGTAAAACGAAGGGTAGATAGAAGTATGTGTTGAATAGAATTCCATGAGTAAATTATTGATAGATGCTTATGATATGTGAGCAGAAGAGGCAAGACGTAGGAAAGGGAAACAGATAGTTGAAGAGTAAGACGCTTGTGATTGGAAACGAGTGCAGTGTAGTAAGCTAATATCAGGCAAGTGTTCTGAACTTTCTCGAGATATTGTAATATTTGATAGTCAGATTGATATTGCAAGTGCTTTGAAGCACTGAAACCTAAACTCTGATTCCAGTTATTGTTCTTGAGCCATAAACCTTATTCTTTCTAGACCATTGATTGTTGTATACCCAAACACGAACCTCAAGTATACGATACTATTCCACAAATACATGCAAATAAAATCCCAAACACTGAACTGAATTACTTGTACATTCAATCATTGTATCCTATGCATTGAAAGCCCAAATCTTTGAAACACTGAAATGTTGATTCCTTTGTTATCCAATTCTTTCATTACCCAGCATTCAAGCTTTTAAATTGCCTTATTGATCCTTACAAGGATTGAAACCCTTTCATTATTAAACATTTATTATTGATAATGATTTCGGTTAATTGTTTATTATTGCATATTCTGTTATTATGTTAGAATTGGATTGATTTTTATAAAATTGTGGACCAGATTCGTGGTCAGACCATATAATGGTCAAGTTAGGCCAATGTGTGCCTTGGATCCAGTAGTTAGAGCAATGCTGTGTGCCTTGCTCGGGGTTAGTGCGTGACTGATCAGCAGCCTAACCTTGGTTTTTAAATTAAAAGTATAATATCCAATTCTAAATCATAATCCATTGTTCACTTGATATCATAATCATATTCACTTGATGATCATTATTCTCAGTTTTATCATTGTGACTTGCTGAGCTAGTTAGCTCATTTGTGCGATGTTGTTTATATTCTTTCCAGTTAAAAAGGAACCAGTTGGTAAAGAGGATCCCCAGTCCAGTGCGAGAGCTAGGGGTTCAGGTTGAGAAAGCTGAGATAGTAGGCTTCTTTTGGGATAATTTAAGTTTGTAAAAGTTGTAATAAAGTTTAATACTCAGTTTGAGTTTGAATGATTGGGATTTGAACGGTTTGTAATATATTAGTGTGTTTGGCTTGTGTGCATACTTTAACCTGTTGCGGTCTGTGGTGGTTGGTAAGTAGGGTCACTGCATATATTATTATTATTATCTTTATTATTGTTATAAGCAGGTTATAAAGAAGGTGTGTGTGTGGACCCCAAACTTCTGACCCGGGTTTGGAGGGCGCCACAATTAATTAATCAATTAATTCAATTAATTAATAAATTAATCTTTGCAGATATAATTTATTTTCTTAATTAAACTATATGACTTAATTAATTAATAGAGAATTAATACTAATCTTGAACAACAACCATTCTTTTGAAAATCTTCTGAAAATCACTGTCAATTATGAATCAATTCCACCACTTCAATATTGACACTCGATGTACTGTCTGGTTCATGAGTGACTAACTTTCATGACGTTTCTTCATGTCTTGACTTTGATAACTTGATTTTCTTCAGATTAAATCCTTGTAATTCTCTAATACCCTAACACGATCTCTGTCACTTGATTAAATCCACAATCTTGATTTATATCACTGAGGCTTGATCAATTTCTTGAACTTCGTCCAGTGAATTAATTCCTCAAGTCTGTAGATGAACCTTGTTTCTGAATCCTTTGACAGATGTTACTTTGTGAGATCTCTTTGACGGTAGATCCACTATTTACTTATTACATTCTTATTTGAGTTGAGTTAAATCCTCAAATATATAAATAGGCTATAACATATGCCTTACATCTTCAGATTCTGGAATCTCCTTGTTCACAAGAGCTACGAAGTTGTTCTTTTCATAGATGAATCCAGAATGGGACATGATTTTGACTACTGGTGCCATTGTTAAAGTATGGAAATTTGCAGAGAGAGTATTTGCTTTGGAGAAGAAAGGAGTTAGAGCAATTGATTTGAGAATGATAAAAGAATAGAATAAAAAATGTTTCTGCTTTTATACTATCTCAGAAATAAACTGTCAAAATTAATAAAGTGAAATAAAGTAACCAATCAAAATAGCCCAAAATAGCCATTTAAAATAAACAAACTGTCAAAATTCGGTCAATTATCCGTCGTGTTATACTTATAAACTGTAAGTATACCCGATGGATAATGTTCAGAGTTTTAACGGCTAAGATTGGGACAATTCGACGGATAAAAATAAAACAATTATCCGTCGGGTTTTAAAATAATCCAGAAAAGTAATTGATTTTATTAATAAATATTATTCCGACGGATGATCAAACTCGATGGATAATGAGAATCTGTCGAGATGTAAATTTTGACTTGGCCAAAATTTTATCCAAAACAGAAAAATCAATTAAGGTTTTGGCTGCATTATAACTTGTAAAAGTATCTAAAATGATTCAAGAATAATTAAGCATACCTAACTCACTTACCAACCTTGAAAAGGTGGATTCATCAAGTGGCTTGGTAAATATATCTGCAAGCTGCTTTTCACTTGGAACATGTTAGATATATTTGATAATGTCATGGCTAATATGTTTTATGTTTAGATTTCAGATCTTATTTGAACAGGACAAATCAGTACTTATACTGGACATCAGGACTTAAGAGATATCAGTACTTATGTCATCAGGAGATAAGCATCATGAGACAGATATCAGAACTTAAGTGCTGAAGGACGATCAGATAAGGACATCAGCTGATTAAAGTTAAGAAGATCAAGATAAACATAAGAAGAGATATGCATGAAGAAGGAATTCCATAAAGAATGGAATACTTGGAAGAAAAGATATCTGATTGATATATATTAGGAAGCAGAATTATATTCCATATCAATTAGCGATTATCTTGTAACTGTGTAATATATAAACACAGACATAGGGTTTACACTAAAAGTGTTATCATAATCGAGAATATTATTAACTTAACCCTAGCAGCTCTCGTGATATTTTGTTCATCACTGAGAGATAACAGTTCCAGATTGTAACAGAGTTTATTGTTTCAATAAAGTTTGTTTTCTGTTATTTAAGTTCTTGAAGTTCGATTTGATTGTAATAAACACTGTATTCACCCCCTCTACAGTGATAGTGTGACCTAACAATTGGTATCAGAGCCTTCTGTAAACACACATACAGTTAAAGATCCAAACACAATCATGTCTGACACAGAAACTCCAACTAAGCCTACCAAAACTGAGGAATCATCAAAGACATCAATTCAGAGTCGATATGAGACTATTAGAGTTCCCATATTGAGACCATCTGAATATCCCATATGGAAGGTAAGGATGACCATGTTTCTGGAAGCAACAGATCCAGAATATCTTGATAGAATCAAGGAAGGGCCTCACAAACCTACCAAGCTCGCTGTTGTAGTTGCAGGTGAAGCAGCAATGACTGTACCAAAGGAAAAGAGTGATTACACTGCTGAAGATATAGCATCTATTGCTAAGGATGCCAAGGTGCGACACTTACTGCATAGTGCCATTGATAATGTAATGTCAAACAGGGTAATAAACTGCAAGACTGCCAAGGAGATATGGGATGCACTGGAGACAAGGTGTCAAGGAACTGAAACAGTTAAGAAAAACAGGAAGACAATACTCACTCAAGAGTATGAACATTTTGACTCAAAATCTAATGAGTCATTGAATGATTTATATGATAGATTTGTCAAACTTTTGAATGTTTTGTCATTGGTTGATAAAGAGTATGATCTTGAAGATACCAACCTAAAATTCCTGTTAGCTCTTCCTGAATGCTGGGATTTGAAGGCAACAACAATAAGAGACAACTATAATCTTGATGAAACAACTCTTGATGAAATCTATGGAATGCTCAAGACTCATGAACTTGAGATGGAACAAAGAAGCAAGAGGAAAGGAGGAAAGTCAAGGACAGTTGCTCTCAAGGCTGAAGAGGAATCCCCCAAAGCACCTTCCTCAAAGAAAGACAAGGGTAAATCTCTTTTCATAAAGTCTGATATTGAGTCATCAAGTTCTGAGAGTGATGATGACTCAGATTCTGAAAGCTTGCCTGAGACTGATGCTGATGAGGAGATGATGAAGCTGTGTGCTCTTATGGTGAAAGGAATCACAAAGATTGCATACAGGAAGTTCAGAAAGGGAAAGAAGTTTTCCAGGAAAGGCATAAGTTCTGATAAGAAGAATTTCAGAAGATCTGAAGGAAGAGGAGGAAAGTCTGACAGAGGAGATTACACCAATGTTAAATGTTATAATTGTGGTGAGAAAGGCCACATATCTCCTGATTGCAAGAAGACCAAGAGTGACAAAGGCAAAGCTCTTGTCACAAAGCAGAAAAGCTGGACAGACACCTCAGACTCTGAAAGTGAGGAGAACTATGCATTGATGGAAAATGCTGATAAATCAAGTTCTGAGAGCAGTTCTGAAGCTGCTGAAACAAAGGTACCTCAGACTACTTATGCTTTTCATACTGATGATATTAATGAGTTGAGAAGATATCTTAAAACCATGTTTGTTAGTTATAGAGATCAAACTTTAACATGTGAAAGATTAACCTCTGAAAATCTTGCTTTTAGGAAAAGAAACGATTTCTTAGAAAAAGAGTTAGTCATGTTCCATCAAACTCAGAAGGATAGAGATGATGCTTTTTATGTTAGGGATGAAGTGCTAAAAATGAATGAATCTCTAAAAAATGAGTTAGAAAAGGAGAGAGAGATTATTAGGACTTGGACTAACTCTGGCAAAACAACTCAAAATTTGCTGAGCAGTGGAAACTGGAAAGAGGGCTTAGGTTATGGAGAAAATAAAAATGAAAAAGGAACTGTAGAAATTAAGCCTGTTGATAAGCAAAAGCCGAAGTTAAAACCTGTTAAGTTTGTAACTGAAAAATCTGAAAATGAGAAATCAGAAGTTAAAAAAGAATTAGCTTCTGACAAACTAAAACAGGAAAAGACAGCTGAAGTTAACATAGGCTTAATGACAAAGAAACAGCTTAAGCATAAGCTGAAAGATGTTAAGAATGCAAACAAGGTAAAATCACCTAGGAAAAACAGGAATGGAAAGGAAGGTGTGAATAAAAGCAATAACTATAAATCTGTTCCTGATGCTCCTAGGAAAGCATGTCATAACTGTGGAAGTTCTAACCATCTGGCTTCTTTTTGCAGGAAGAATAAGAATATTAACTCCTTATCTTCAAAATCAGGAGTTAAGAGTCAATCTGTTAGATACAAACCACAAAATCCTTGTTTTCATTGTGGTAGTTTATGGCATTCCATTTATACTTGTAAGGAATATCATAGTTTGTACTATGATTATTATCAAATAAAACCTTCTTTAAAGAAAGTTTCCGTTGTTCCTTCTAGTGTAAGTTCTGATACAAAGTCTGGTAGTATAAGTTCTGATAAGAAAACTGTTAACATAAAATCTGATGCTAAATCCGCTGTAAATGTTAACAAACCTAAAAAGGCCAAAGGATCCAAGCAAGTCTGGGTCCTTAAAACTAATAATTAGTGGTCTTTTTGATTGCAGGGCAACAGGAAAAATATTTTAGTTCTGGACAGTGGATGTTCAGGACATATGACTGGAAATAAGGCCCTGCTATCAGACTTTGTGGAGAAAGCTGGCCCAAGTGTTTCTTATGGAGATGGCAACATTGGAAAAACCTTGGGATATGGCAATATCAATCTTGGGAATGTCATCATTAAAAATGTAGCTCTGGACTCAGGACTTAAACACAACTTACTGAGCATAAGTCAAATTTGTGACAGAGGTTATCATGTTGATTTCTTTGCTGAACATTGTGAAATAGTTAGTAAATCGAAAGGAAAAGTTGTTCTGAAGGGATTCAGGCGTGGTAACATTTATGAAGCTAAGCTTTCAACAAGTTCTGATGGTTCTGCAATCTGTTTGATAAGTAGAGCCTCAATTGAAGAAAGCTGGAATTGGCACAAGAAACTCTCTCATTTAAACTTCAACAAGATAAATGAACTGATCAAGAAAGATCTTGTGAGAGGACTGCCAAAATCAGTGTTTGCTCCTGATGGTCTTTGTGACTCATGTCAGAAGGCCAAACAAAGAAAATCTTCATTCAAGAGCAAGACTGAATCATCAATTCTTGAGCCTTATTATCAACTTCATGTTGATCTATTTGGTCCAGTGAATGTCATGTCTATTGCAAAGAAGAAATATGCATTGGTCATAGTAGATAAGTTCACCAGATACACATGGGTATATTTCTTGCACACAAAAAGTGAAACTGCATCTATCCTGATTGATCATGTCAAACATCTGGATAAATTGATCAAAGATTCTGTGAAAATTTTGAGGAGTGATAATGGCACTGAATTCAAGAATCTGATAATGGAAGAGTTCTGCAAAAATCATGGAATAAAGCAGGAATTTTCTGCTCCTGGAACTCCACAGCAAAATGGAGTTGTTGAAAGGAAGAATAGAACTCTCATTGAAGCTGCACGAACAATGCTTGAAGAAGCAAAGCTTCCAACCTATTTCTGGGCTGAAGCTGTGCAGACTGCTTGTTTTACTCAAAATGCAACACTCATTAACAAGCAGGGAAAAACACCATATGAGATGGTGAAGAACAAGAAGCCAAATCTGAAATACTTTCATGTATTTGGATGTAAGTGTTTTGTTCTCAAGACTCATCCTGAACAGCTATCCAAGTTTGATCTAAAAGCTGATGAGGGAATATTTGTTGGATATCCACTTTCCACAAAAGCCTTCAGAATCTATAATTTGAGAACAAAAGTGGTCATGGAATCTATCAATGTCTCTTTTGATGACAAGAAGATCACTGGACTTGAAGATTGCATTGATCATGATCAGCTGAGATTTGAAAATGAAGATTCATATTCTGATACCTTAAGTCCTGACAGTCTTAGTCCTGATACTGTAAACTCTGATAGATTAAACTCTGATGTTATTGAAACTGTGGTGACTACGTCAAAGGAAGATGCACCAATGCAGGGGGAGCATACTCAAGATATTATCACATCTCAAGAAGCATCAGAACACACAACTGGCTCTTCAAGTTCTGATTCGTCAAGTTCTGATAAGCCAATTACTGACAGTGCTGAAAATCTAAATGCTGAAGAATCCAACTCAGAGAGCATAGTTTCAGGGGGAGCATCAGAAAATGAAAATGAAGACAGCATGAATCATGGGGGAGCATCCAGTTCTAGAAAAAACCTTCCATCTGCAAGGAAGTGGACAAAATCACATACACCTGATTTGATAATTGGAAATCCTGATGCAGGTGTCAGAACTAGAACAGGTACTTCTAATGAATGTCTTTACAATTCTTTTCTCTCTCAGTCTGAGCCAAAGAAAGTGGAAGAAGCTCTTCAAGATGCTGATTGGGTGCAAGCAATGCAGGAAGAGTTAAATGAATTTGAAAGAAACAAAGTCTGGACCTTAGTGCCAAGACCTAAGAATAGATCTGTTGTTGGTACAAAATGGGTATTCAGAAATAAAACTGATAGTGATGGCATAATTACAAGGAACAAGGCAAGGCTGGTTGCAAAAGGATATTCTCAACAGGAAGGAATTGACTATGATGAAACATTTGCACCAGTTGCTAGGTTAGAAGCCATAAGGATATTCATGGCTTATGCTGCTCACAAAAAGTTTACTGTCTTTCAAATGGATGTGAAAAGTGCTTTTCTCAATGGAAAATTGGAGGAGGAAGTATATGTTGAACAACCTCCAGGCTTTGTAGATTCCAAACATTCAGATTATGTCTACAGGCTTGATAAAGCACTTTATGGACTTAAGCAAGCTCCTAGAGCATGGTATGAGACTTTAGCTCAGTTTCTTCTGGAAAGTGGATTCAACAGAGGAACTATTGACAAAACACTGTTCTATCTCAACCATGGCAAGGACTTACTTTTGGTCCAGATTTATGTTGATGATATCATTTTTGGGTCTCCAAATGACAAACTTTGCAAAAAGTTTGCCAAACTAATGTAGTCAAGATATCAGATGAGTATGATGGGAGAACTTAGTTATTTTCTGGGCCTTCAAGTCAAGCAGAGTGAAGAAGGCACTTTTATTTGTCAATCTAAGTACACCAGAAACTTGCTGAAGAAATTTAGAATGCAAGACTGTTCAAGTGCATCCACTCCCATGGCCAATGCAACAAAACTGGATAAGGATACTGGTAATTCAGTAGATATTACTGATTACAGAGGTATGATTGGCGCACTTCTCTATCTAACTGCTAGTAGACCAGATATCATGTTTGCTACCTGTCTTTGTGCAAGATTTCAAGCAGATCCAAGAGAACCTCACTTAACAGCTGTAAAGGAACAGCTGATCTAGACTATGGTATCCTAGAGAATCAGATTTTAAATTAATAGGTTACTCAGATGCAGATTTTGCAGGTTGCAAAATAGACAGGAAAAGCACAAGTGGAAGCTGCCAATTTCTTGGAGGCAGATTGGTTTCTTGGTATAGCAAGAAACAAAAGTCAATTTCCACATCAACTGCAGAAGCAGAGTATATTGCTGCAGGAAGCTGCTGTGCACAGATTCTTTGGATGAAGAATCAGTTACTGGATTATGGGTTAACATATTTCAAAATCCCTATTTACTGTGATAATCAAAGTGCTATTGCTATGACAGGTAATCCAGTTCAACACTCTATGACAAAGCACATCAGCATCAGGTACCATTTCATCAGGGAATATGTGGATGAAGGTACAGTGGAATTGCATTTTGTTCCCACAGATCAACAAGTAGCAGATATCTTCACAAAACCACTGTGTGAAGCTACCTTTACAAGATTGGTAAATGAACTTGGAATGATTTCAGGTTCTTTCTCTAAATCTGCTTAAACTTGTTCTATGTTATCAGACTTTATGATCAGTATTTACAGAATTAATCTCTTTGTGTATTCTGTGCTTAATTGATAAATGTTTTTAAGTACTGACTGTTGTCTGATATATATCTCTTAACTCTAATAAGTGATATATCTGTTTAAGTAATCATTCAATCCTATGAGGATAATTGTGTTAGATACTGACCTACTAGTCTTCAATAAACAAATGATCCCATGAAAGAAGTAATTATTTCTGTGGAAATCTAATGACACAAGTAAATTCTGATACTTGAGCTTAGTTTAGTTTACTTTATTCATCTTATTACTAAGTCACAAATTAGAATAAATGCTACTCATCTGTTAAGTTCTGATTCTAGTAAAACTGCTGAATGTACTAAGTGCTGATAAATCTCACTTATCAAAAGAAGAAGAAAAAGAATCAAAGAAGAATATCAGGTACTCCTTTGAGATCTAGAGTAAAAATGTGAATGGGACGACCCAAGTGCATAGCTGGTATTAAGTAAATATGCATTAGAAAAGCAAAATATTTTCTTGGTGACTTTTCACACTCTATGATTACTGGAGAAATACTCTGATAATAGCATAAATTCTGATAAGCAGTCGTAACTCACTTACACTGAGAAGCCACTGTAAAATAGAATTTAAAAAGATGCATAAAATTAGCACAAAAACAGTTGAGGTGGACTCATGCATGAACTCATTTATCAGTAGGTTTCAGGATAATGACAGCTCTTTAGCAAAATTTTAATTATGACTTATTTCTAAGATGTACTGAAGTAAACCAGACTTTACTCTTTATTAGTTATTTAGCTTAATGCACACACAAATCACTCCATATGAATGATGAAATTTTTGTGGTGGTCTATGTTCTTTTAGACAAACAGTCACTGTGTCACCTTGCACAAATACTGAGGACACGTTCTAGTTATATGTTCTGATGATTAAGTTCTGAAGACTATAACTCAGAACTTGTATGAAAACTTACTAAGATAAATATTCCTTGTTCGAGTTAAGACATTATGTTCTGATGACTGTTAAGTTCTGGTATAGGTCTAAGTTCTGATTTTTCAGTCTAACCCTTTACTTGACTTATCTGTGAGTAAAATTTGGTACCAGTCTCAGATTACTTTAGGATATGTTGAAGTGGAAGATTAATAGTCTATGGTTAGGACTAATGGCACTCGTCCTTGAACAGTTCACTCTTGTTACATGTGCACATTCCTTTTCCAATGACTGGTATTCTTTTTCAAGTCTAGGGAGACGAGTAGACTTAACTATATCTGTCAGCATTAAATATCTTCGCGTCTCCTGGCATTCTCTTGCCTATATAAAAAGCCACTTCACATTACCCTTTCCATCCATTTTTCTCACAATCTTAACTTCATATTCTTTTTCAAAAACATCATGGTCCGATTCAACATGTTTTTGAATTACCAAAATTTTCATATGGAGCTAAGCTGCGCCGACTGGCAGCAGGAGTGGCATGTAACTGCCATTCCTGAAGAGATATGGGGCTCTGTCCCACAGGCGGTGCTGAACCGACTTCTGTTCTTCGAGATGGACTACCAGCTTCATCTTGATCGATTGGAGGAGGAAAGGCGGGAAGCTATCCGTCAGCAAGAGCGAATCATTCGACTCGCTATCTTGTTTGTCGAAGATAGGAAGAGGAAGATGACTTAATCTCGTCTTCTTCCTGTTCTTCTTCATCCTCAGCTTTATCAGGCTTCTTAGCTAGGACTAAGGCTGTTGATGTTAGATTTAGAAGCTTAGGACAAGATTGTAAAAGTTCTGATGTAATTTCAATTTCATCAAATGTATTATTTTGATATATTAATGGAATTTGTTTTTATCTTATGATCTTGTCTCTGAGAAATTTTGATACGCATTGATAAATCCTGATAAATATTCTGATGATCGTCTAAATTGTGTCTGACTTTAAGTTCTGATAATGTTTTATCAGTACTTACTTAACTGATTGATATTACTCATTCTCACACACAGTTTTTTTTCTTCTTCAGAATATTGATATTGCAGAGTAAAATATTTGAATTAGTGGGAACGGTTTCAATTTTAAATTAAACTGGTTCACCTTGATTAATGGAATCTAGGTAAGTGGAACGGTTTTTCCTTGAAAAACTGCAAGTGGGTGGTAATTATTCCTTATTTACCGTGCCCATTACTTTTTGCCTTCTCTATGTATAACAGTTGTCAAGGTATTTACCACTACTTTTAAATGCATGTCTGCCATGTGTCCTCAACGGTTACTTTTTGTGTATAAGTAAAAGAGAGCAAAGATTGTCAAATCTTTTATTTACCTTTATATTTTATCTCTCTTTTCTTTTCAACTATCTCATCTACTGACGATTTTCTTTTAAGAGGCATTTTCTCAAACACATTACAGGTTACCGATTTCTTTTCAAACATAATGGCACCCAAGGACATTCTCTTTGATGGAGCAAAGTTTGTTCCTAATAACTTCTCTACGATACTCAACACTACAGAGGCACCCTCTGAACTTCATTTCATTCAGGACTTTCTCACTAGTTCTGATATTGGGTTTGCTCTAACTGAGCCTACATCCATTTCTGGAGTTCAAGTACTGGAGTTTTGGAGGAGTGGAGTATATGACAATGGTGGTGTTCAAGGGTCCCCAAGTATAATATTTTCATCAGGGGAAGATGAGTATGTTGTGACTTTGTCTACAGTTAGACAGGCATTACAGCTACCTGAGGACTGTGTTTATTCTACTGTTGATGACTCAGTTCTTCAAAACATGATGGTTAGTCTGGGATATGAAGGAACATTGACCAAGCTTGGACAGTTGAAGAGATCTTTCATAAGGAGGGAATGGAGTTTCTTCTTTGATTGCATTACCAAAGCTTTCGCCAACAAATGTTCAAATTTTGATGCAATTCCCATATTCAGCCAACAAATCGGGTATGCACTTCTAAATCACACTAATTTTGATTATGCACGAGCAGTCTTAGGTTTTATTGGGGATAGGATGACAGAAGATCGCAATACTGTATATTTTGCAAGATTTTGTCAGTTTATTTATAGTTTTTGTTGTAATCAGCCCCAAAATTTTGGTGATCTAATTCCATCTTTCAGAATAGCTAAGAGAGCTTTTACTGATTTATTATCTTCTAATAATAAAAAGGCTGTGTTAAGACCCCTCTTAATACCTTTATCTGTCAAACAAGCCTTAATCACCTATGATCCTATGAAGTACACTGCACTTTATCCTGATGTTCAAACATCAGAACCTGGTTCATCAGCACCTACCACCTCTACTCAGCCACCTCAAACCTCTCAACCATCTCTCAGAACATATCTCAAGTCCTATGTGAAGCCTACATCTTCTAAGTCAAAGAGAACAAAGACTATTTCTCAAACACCTCAGAAGAAGAGGATGATTACTTTGAGAGATGAATTAGATTCTGAGGAACAGATTCTTTCTTCAGAACCTGTGGTAAATGAAGCTGAGAAAGCAACTTCTCAGAAGGATTCTGATATTAGGGGTTCTAAGCTTCTCAAAAGGCTTAGACGAATGACTGTTCCTGAAACTCCAAAAGAATCCAAATCAAACAAGAAATACAAGAAACAGAGGGCACAAAGGCCAGTTTCAGCTGATGAGGAGGAAGCAGCTAAGGAAGGGGATCAGGAATCTCTGATCTCACAAGAAAAAGAATTTGATCCAGTTACTTCTTCTCCATCCACTCCATCTCAGGAAACAGTATCTGACAAGGCTAATTCCCCTTCTGTGTCTCTTGGTAATCAAGGCACAAGTGTTGATAATGCTGATCAGCACTTAGGTGTGCCTGGAGTAATTCTCTTAGAAGCTCCAACAGCAACAAATCTTTTGCTAACACCTGTTACTGATGCAATTCAAACTCCGGAATTATCTAAGTCACCTTCTCTGCATCTAGACACTGATGATCAGACTTTAGGTGAGCATCAGGATATGGCTGTTGATCAGAACTTAGCATCAGATCAGCAATTAGAGGATGCTGAAGTCTCCATTGCTACTCACAC
Organism: Apium graveolens; assembly: GCF_009905375.1. Lineage (NCBI taxonomy): Eukaryota > Viridiplantae > Streptophyta > Magnoliopsida > Apiales > Apiaceae > Apium > Apium graveolens. Next base: position 149,618,949 of record NC_133652.1, read on the forward strand.
TGCTATTATATCAGATGATACTGATTCTATAAGTTCTGATGCTGCACACGCTGGAGATACTGGTGATGCTGCTCCAACTGCAAATACTGATGCAGCAGGTCCTTCAGGACATATTCCTCTTTATAAGTCTGAACAAGTAAAGAAGTTTGTTACAGAGGAACCACCAGTGCCTTGGAGTGAAACTCCTGCAGGTCAGGAGTGGACTAAGGAATGGAACTCAGTTTCATGTATTCCATCTGTGTTACATCTTACTGAGCACTTGACTAAAGCTGATGAAATGTTAAATTCTGATGATTTCAAAACCCAGCTTCGTGTCACTGCATTGAGTACTAAACATCTCCAAGGTCTTCATTCAACCACTCATGCAGACATACACCAGATTCAGGAGAACTTAATCAAGCAGGAACAAGTTTGGAAACTTGATAAGAAAAAGTTCTTTCAACCTTCTATTGACAGGATTGCTTATATTGAAAAGACTGAAGATCGTCAACAAGCACAGATTGATCAAATTCTGCAAAATCAAGCTTCTCAGCAATCACAATTGACTGAAATCCAATCTTCAGTGAAATTGCTTATCTCTCTTCTACTTCCTGCTGATGCCAAAAAGGGGGAGAAAGTAATTAAGTCCAAATGCAAGGATGACAAGACACTGCCAGGAAAGGATGATGAAAAAGATGACCAAGGAAACTCTGGAATGGGTGGAGGTCATAGTCAAGGTAAAAAATTCTCATCAAGAAATGCTGAAATTGCAAGTCACATCATAAGTTCTGATACTGGGAAGAAATTAAGTTCTGATACTGGTAAAAGAATAAATTCTGATGAACTTCTAGATCTTGATGAAGAAATGTCAAGACAGTTATTTCTTCAAGAAAATCCAGGAATGGACTTGGAAAGTTTAAAGGAAGAAGAAGCTAGACTTAAATCAAAGAAAGCCACATCTAAATCTGAAGCTTCTGGTAAAAAGTCACTTCCAAAAGTGAAAGGTATTGTGATTAAAGAAAAGGCACAAACTGAAGCAACATTTGCTAAATCACAACCAAAGATAGATCCAAGATCCAAGGGTAAAGAAAAGGTTGGTGAACCTGTTAAAGTTTATGTACCTCCTGAAGATGAAGAAATTACTGATGACAAAGATAATCTTGCTCTGACTTCAAGAAAAGTTCTTAAACAACCTCTGACATGGCTCAAGTTGTTCAGAGTCAAGAAATTAAAAGTTCTGATATTCAAAAGAAGCAAGTAACCTCTGACACAGCTCAAGTTAACTTGATATCAGAAGGAAGATCAAAAACACTCCTACCAGGATTCACTAAAGCAAAACAAACTCAACCTTTGAAGACTACTACAAATCGTTTTGAAGCTAGAGTAGTTATTGGAAAGGAAGCAAGGGATAAAACTGGATTGGGAAGTGCTGATGAAAGAAGAGTACATAACACTACCAATGATCCAACTTCCTTGAGTGAACCAGGTATTGGAGTAACTCCTGAAAGATTGAATCAACTGGAATCTGTACAAATGGTTTACCATACCTACTTGAAGGAACACATCTTGTTGTATTTCATGACAGATGGTAGGGTATATCATATAAGACAAAATGCCATTCCATTGAAGTATTTTGAAGAATTGGAGCATGTATTATTCTTACTTCAAGTGGATGACAGATTGACAGGGACTGCTGCAAACTATTTGAAAGAACAGATTCAGAGACAGAAAAGACTTTATTCTGTTAAGTCTGACAGCATATATGTTCCAAAGTACAGAAATCACAATGGTGATATTGTTGATATGAAGCCTAATACTGCACAGATCAGAACATATCTTGGTATTAAGGGGCTTGAGTTTAATCTAGAGTCTGACAAAGCCTATGTCATAAGACTAGATCAGGAGTTGAGAAAAGCAAAGATTAATGATCTCAGAGCTGCAATATTTCAAACTGGTGAAGATACTGCAGAGCTTAAAGATGTCAAACGGAGAATGATTGATGAACTTAGATATGCTGAGAAATGTTTGTTGAAGAATTATCTCAGAACAACTCCTGACATCATAGAGATCAGAAAATGATGAAGCCAAGTCGAAGATCTACAACTGCTTAAATTCTGATGTGTATACAGACTAAAGTTGTTATCATAAGTTGAATTGGTAAAAGCTTTAAGGACTGTAAGTTGTAGTTATCTTGTCTAATTCTCATGCATTTGTACTTAATGTTTTTGACATCATCAAATATCTGTTAAACTTGTATATTTTGCTAATTTACAAGTTGGGGGAGATTGTTAGATATATTTGATAATGTCATGGCTAATATGTTTTATGTTTAGATTTCAGATCTTATTTGAACAGGACAAATCAGTACTTATACTGGACATCAGGACTTAAGAGATATCAGTACTTATGTCATCAGGAGATAAGCATCAGGAGATAGATATCAGAAATTAAGTGCTGAAGGACGATCAGATAAGGACAGCAGCTGATTAAAGTTAAGAAGATCAAGATAAACATAAGAAGAGATATGCATGAAGAAGGAATTCCATAAAGAATGGAATACTTGGAAGAAAAGATATCTGATTGATATATATTAGGAAGCAGAATTATATTCCATATCAATTAGCGATTATCTTGTAACTGTGTAATATATAAACACAGACATAGGGTTTACACTAAAAGTGTTATCATAATCGAGAATATTATTAACTTAACCCTAGCAGCTCTCGTGATATTTTGTTCATCACTGAGAGATAACAGTTCCAGATTGTAACAGAGTTTATTGTTTCAATAAAGTTTGTTTTCTGTTATTTAAGTTCTTGAAGTTCGATTTGATTGTAATAAACACTGTATTCACCCCCTCTACAGTGATAGTGTGACCTAACAGAACATAATTAAGTTCCACAGTACCATTCATTACATGTTCCCTAATGAAGTGGTACTTGATGTCTATGTGCTTTGTTCTTGAATGTTGTACTGGACTTTCAGTGATTTAAATTGCACTTGTGTTATCATAAAAAATGGGAATTTTGTCCACTTGTAGACCATAGTCCAACAATTGGTTTTTCATCCATAAAATTTGTGCACAGCAACTACCAGCAGCAATATATTCAGCTTCAGCTGTAGAAGTAGATACTGAATTTTACTTTTTACTGAACCAAGACACAAGCTTGTTCCCTAGAAATTGACAGGTTCCTGTTGTACTTTTTCTGTCTATTTTACAACCTGCATAATCTGCATCTGAATAACCAGTTAGATCAAAACTAGAATCTCTAGGGTACCAAATGCCAAGTTTTGGTGTTCCCTTGTGTTAGGGCGAAAACACGCACTAATATTCACGCAAGTATACGCGTTCGCAAGTAATATAGAATACTTTCTAGTTCGTTCCCTCAGAGACTCAGACTAAATTATTGTCTAATTAAACTCACTCACCATTGTATGATTACTTCTCAATGTTAAGATACTAACACTTAAAATTATTGATTAAATATTAACTATAATTAACTACTTAATTAATCACTTAACTAACACTTCAATTTATCAATAATAAAACACTCATGAGATCACAACTTCATTATTACTTCCTTCTATAGCCATTGTTATTACCTTTAGCATGTGACAGTGATGATATTAATCGAATAACACGAAACTGATAAAAGCCAACTTTCATTGTACTAATACCATTCTACCAAGCATCCACAATTAAGATAGAAGTTGAATAGTCATCAATTATGTTGAGTTCCCATATGTCTACAGAAATTGACAACACAACGATTTAAGCACAAGTTATTCCTTTTGATTACATAGGGCAAATAAAACTGTTAGAGTTACCCACTAATCATGCACAACGCACATGAACCTATGCTAGCATGGCAAGTTCTAAATCTCAAGATCCACCGTCGCTTCACAAGAGATTAACACCCTATCTTATATGTTCGCGACGCACATAAGACGAATACGCACAACCAATACTAGATATCATGCAATCATCACACACTAAAGTATTAAACAATTAACTAAAGAATTCCATAATAAATCCGTTGCAACCCCATGATCATGATTAGCCCACAATAGCACTTATCGTCATCATGGGTTTATATGAAATCATGATAGACAAACACAAGAAAATAATAACTAAACTAATTATATTAAAACAGAGTACGTCACAAGAGTAAATAAGTTCAAAGCAAGAAAACTAGCATCCAACGTTACAACGAAACAAGAATCACAAGAAAATATGCTTCCTCTTCGTTGCGGTGTGCTAAATCGGTCTTCTTCCTTATCTCCTTCGCTCCTTGCGTAAAAACACAATCTTCTTTTATCCACACTTGTGAAAACGTCTCAAATCTACTTATATAATAGTCCCATAAAACTCAGATTACATAGAAGTGGAAACCAAACAGAAGTAGAAGTCTTAAAATATTTGTTTTTTTTCCCGACCCTGCGCGGCCGCTCAGCATAGCTGAGCGGGCGCTCAGCTTGCTGCGCGGCCGCTCAGCAATGCTGAGCGGGCGCTCAGACCTCTACTGGAAAAATTCTGATATCGCTCCGTTTCTTCGCCGTAATCTGCCCGTTTCTTTCCTCTCGCAATGGTGAACACATGCCAAGGCTTATTCTTGATGATTCCTCCCCCGAAATGCAACTAAAACCCTGAAATGCATAAACACTAGAAAAACGCATCAAATACACAAAATACTTGATTTCAAGACACCAATTTAAGCCATTTTAAGACGCTCTAAGTGGTATAAAATGCCACTTATCACACCCCCAAACTTAAATCGATGCTTGTCCTCAAGCGTCACAGACTCAAAAACAAATAAAAATATGCATGAATGCAATCTATATGAAAATGCAGCGATCCCCCTTACTACAATTAATCAACCAAATTGCCACATCCCAACGAATGCAGTTAACTAAAGATCAATAAACTCATGCAAACGGACATACAGCCAGAAACGTGGTGTGTGCAAATGCTTAACAGATATGCTTCGGAACTAGACCAATTACTATGACTAGACTATCCTCAAGGCAATCCTACGATTATACAAAGAATAAAAAATTCTAGGCACAAAGTGATATACAACACTACAAGAACTCTGGAGCTTACTACGGAATCGTGCTTTTTATTTACAACTCAAATGCTTATTTGACCGTGCAATGAGTGAGGTCCACAAAAGACTTATACAATGGTATCCATGTAACGAGCGTTAGGTTAGCGTATCCCAGACTCTAAAAGCCTTAGGTCACTAGGCACAAAGTCCCCTAAGAACTTAATAACTCGAATACCAAAGAGCCCACTCTTGATCAATTATGCAAATTTTTTTTTTTTTAACTTCTGAGCAAGTGTGTTTCGCTCCATCTTGCTCAACCCTAGACTACTCGCACCATATGCGAGCCGGCTACTAGCCATTTGACGCCTAGCCACAACTAGCAACAACTTCCATATTTTTTTTCTCCAATTTTTTTTTCTTTTTCATGCCTTTATCACTAAGAACCTATAATCGAATTCTAAGCATAATAAGTAGATTGACCTTGAAAACAACCAAATCATAACAACAATCTAGCCCTTACGCATTCTCTAAGACTTAGTGGACTTACAATTGTTTCTAGCATGCACATCAACCTACACAACTTAATATCACTTTAATGCTATCACTACACTCGCATCAATATCACAATTCAGTCGATAAATCATTGCAAAAGGGATCATGGTAAATGCATGAGCTACATGACATTCATAACAAAAAAAACAAACTATATGGCATAAATTATGCAACTATATGAACTAAACTATCATGAATATGCAACTAAATGACACACACACAATATTCCTTAACTACCACCCCTGTTAGGTCCCAATTTGTTTGTAGAAGGGGGGTTGAATGCAAACAATACCGTTTAATCGAATAAAATGCGGAATAAAATTGTGAAACAAAATTCAAGTTAAATAAAACTTTTATTAAACTTGAAAGGTGTTACAACTACGGTATCGGTTACAAGGGATTAATCTCAAATCAATTATTACAAATCTAGAATAAATTCGACATGAACTTTTTCTATTTTTGTAATTAAAAGATCAAATGCTAAATGCGATTTGAGATTAAGTTCTAGGGATTTTAATCCGCTAGATTGATACACAAGAACAAGATAAATATTTCTAGTTGATTGGATTTAACTTTACAATCTAGAAATTTAATCTTGAAGAAAAGCAGATGAAAAATAAAATGTTATGCTTTTGTTTTCTGCTCCTTTTTCTCTTGTGTGTTCTATTATCTGTTTGATTGGATTCTGTAAGTGTTGATCAATAAAAGTCTTCTGCTGCTTTTATCAAACACCGAACTGAAAAATGTACTGGCATGACAATCTCTTTGGCCAGCAAGACTTTCGGTATGACAATATTTACAACTAGCAAGACAATCAAAATGAACTAGCAAGACTTTCGGTATGACTATTGATTGTCATACCGATTGTCATATTAGTTCAAATAAATTGTCTTGCTGAATTAATAACAGATTTTAATCTAAACAGAAATTCTAATAAGACAATTAAATGTATTGGCATGACTTTCGGTATGACTATCAATTGTCATACCGATTATCATACTAGTTCAAATGAATTGTCTTGTTTTGAATTTAAGCAGATTTTAAACCAATTAAAATCTTGTAAATCCTCAATATTAATTCTAAATTAATTAATCAATTTAATTCAATTAATCAATAAATTAATCTTTGCAGATATAATTTATTTTCTTCATTAAATTATATGACTTAATTAATTAATAGAGAATTAATACTAACCCTGAGCAGCATCCATTCTTCTGACAATCTTCTGAAAATCACTGAGACTTATGAATCAATTCCGCCACTTCAATGCTGACACTCGATGTACTGTCTGGTTCATGAGTGACTAACTTCTGTGACGTTTCTTCATGTCTTGACTTTGATACTCTGATTAAATCCTTGTAATAAATGATACCCTGACGAGATCTCTGTCACTTGATTAAATCCACGATCTTGATTTATATCACTGAGGCATGATCAAATTCTTGAACTTCTTCCAGTGAATCTTCAAGTCTGCAGATGAACAATGTTTCTTTATCCTTTGACAGATGTTACTTTGTGAGATCTCTCTGATGATAAATCCACTATTTACTTATTACATTCTTATTTGAGTTGAGTTAAATCCTCGAATAAACGAATAGGCTATGACATATGCCTTTCAATCTCCCCCTATTTGCTTGTTAGACAATAACAACAAATACCTAGAGGATAACTCAACTAACAAATAAGAAAAAGATATAAACAGTAATGCAAAGTAAATAGCAGAAAAGTTCTGGATTATATTTAACATTTTCCAGATTCCAAATGAAATTTACAAGTGAATACAAGATAGATGTTCCTCTAGCCTGAACATATAACTACATTAGACTATCTTGATTCATAAAGCTCTAATCATATTACATTAAGTTTTGAGCTAATTGACTTCAGTTGTCTTCTCTTCTGACTTCACCTTCTTCTAAATCTTGAAGCAATTCCTTATCAAAGACACGATCCTTTTCTGAAGTGAAGCTTGCTGGTCTGACTGGTTGAACTCCAACTGACTTCAGCTTATTCTTGATCTGATTGTACCTTTTAATATTCTTTTCACAATAAGCTTGAATCAAATCAGCAGCTTGAGTCTTCAACATGGATGAATATCCAGCAGTTCTTAAATGATGTTCCATCCAGACCAGATGCTTAGCTGAGTAGTCTTTAAGAGATTGTACATCTAGCTGACAGATTTGAAGACAATCAGACTTAAAGAATCTCACCTGATGAGGATTGTTGACCACTTGAGGACTAGCCCTGCTGGCAAACTCTTTAAGCCTTTCTCGAAGAACTTCATTCAATTCTGAGCTTCTTTTAACCTTGTTGAGAAGAACCCAATTCTCTGACAAAGAACGATTCTCGAACAGATGAAGTGACACCTTGAAAGATCCTTCACTCTGACAATATACAAAAATGCTCATCTCATTTAGGGATCTATCAAAAGCAGCTGTGATCCTTGAGACTTCAGTCTTGATAGCATTCATGTACATGTCATTGTTAGGATTTGAGATTTCCAGCTTGTCAAGAAGATGTAGGAACTGCCTATCATTGTTAGTGCTCACCTGAGGCATATCAAGTACTCTTCTAGCTTCATCCCATTTTTCACCAATCTTCAGTCTGACATCTCTTCTCCTTTCTTGAGCCTTAATGTCATGAAGACGTTGCTTTTGAAGAGTTTCTGTTCTTTGAATGTCTTTCCTCATGTCAATGATCTGAGAGACCTTCTTGAGTTCAGCTTCTTTTCTTTTCATCTCTGACTGCTCCTTCTGAAATTCTTTCTCAAACAGAGGATCCACTTGAGCTTCTTCTTCCCATTCTCCAAAATCACTTTCCTCTTCAGCTTCAAATAAACCATCTTTATCTTCCTGAACTGGTTCAGTGGGAATGTCAAAAATATCAAAGTCATCCTGTTCTCCACTGTAGTAGACATCATCAGCCTTTCCTTTGTCTCCAGCAGAGGTATCTTTTTCCTTCCCTTTGGCACTACTCCCTTTCTTCTCCCCCTTAGTTGAGGGATCCTCTTCTGA